>NC_143577.1:144615310-144915310 GCF_048544385.1 Mastigoproctus giganteus
ACACACACAAGCAAGAATTTCTTAGATTAATTGCATGACTACTTTCACAAGCAGCATGTTAGAGAGACAACACGAGGTAGCAATACTCTTGATCTACTTATCAACAGTGATTCTACATACATTAAAAATCTGCTAGTAAAAGACCGTCTGGGTCTTTTACTTGCAATTCGATCACAGCGTGCTAATGGTATCACTTTAAGACAACTACTGTCAAGGGTAGGGCTTTTGTAAGAGTGGCTACAGTGGTCTCAGACAGTTTTTAAATTATATAGGGTGGGATGATCTGATGATATCTATATCTTTATTGCAATCAATGAAAATAAGTGAAAATTTTACATGCATGCCTGATGCAATGCCCATAATAACAAAAAAGTTTTCAGGGAGTTTGTGTTTATTTGGTTTTTATGAGCATTAGTAACTAAGGCTATATTGCTCCGGGATACGCGGTGGTCATTCCCTGACCTTTCCGCATCCTCCGTATTTGGTGGTCACGGGCTCGAACCCCGGTCTAATCAATAAGCATGTGCTACGCACTGCTGCTCCTGCCCACCTGGCGTTTTCAGGGAAGTAATCATAGAAGCTACTAAGCTTTTCATACCAACTAAACATGCATTTTTCTTTCCTGCCACAAGTCTCATTAGATGAACTGATGAGACTTGTGGCAGAGAAGAAAAATGCATGATGCATACAAATTAGCAGGTGATACAGAAGCCTATGGTAGATATAAACTAGTCTGCAATCAAGTCAGGAAAAGAGGTTAGTGCAGATTACAAGTTTCTGACAAAGGATGCAGAGAAAAGCTGCAAAGACTTCCTTACGTAAACATTAGAAGGAAGGAGGATGAATCACATTGCTCTACTAGATATGAATGGTTTAACTGCTGATGATTTTGCTCACGTTGCTGGCAAACTGCAGAGATATTCTGCATCTATAATCCCAATTTTTTTGGGATTATAGATATATTTGATATACTTCTGGGATGCCAGAAGTATATCAAATTAGTAAATAAACAATTTTGTGATAACTGATAAGCAAGTAGAAGAGAAATTGTTGAAGCTAAAAAGAAACAAGGCACCTGGAGCAGATAGGATCTATCCAATCATATAAGGGAAGCAGCAAAACAAGTCTTGGGCCATAAAATTCAGGAGAAATCCATACAGACTGGATATGAAGTGTATCACCAATTCACAGAGGGGTAACACAGAGTGATATGAGTAATTACAGACCTGTTAGCTTGACGTTTGTTCCAGGGAAAATTTATGGAGTCACTGGTTAAAGAAGTAATGCATCATCATCTAGACAGGAATGCATTTATATTGCAATTGTGGTGTGGATTTGTTAAGGGGCGATCATGTCTGACCAATCTGATTGGATACTATGAAGCAGTAACAAAGGGACTGGGTGCAAACAATTTTCACATCATATGTTTAGATTTCAAAAAGACTTTTGATACTCTTGCACATAAAAGACTGCTGTACAAACTGGAGCAGTATAGCATTAAGGGGATGTTACTGCTAAGGGGTGGTTGAGGGGGAGAAGACAGAGAGTGGTAATCAATGGACACTGCTCATCGTGGACTAATGTTATTAGTGGAGTCCCTCAGGGCTCAGTGTTGGGTCCATTATTGTTTTCTGTATTTATAAATGATATTGATGATGGTATATCAAGCTTAATGTCCAAGTTTGCAGACGATACAAAGGTTGGCAGGGTTGTCAAGGACACTACTGACACTATGCTGCTGCAACAGGATCTGGAAAGGTTGAGCAGATGGGCTGAGAGGTGGCAAATGAAGTTTAACATTGACAAATGTAAAGTACTACACATGGGAAACAGCAACCCCAGAGCAACGTATCAACTCTGTGGTACTACACTGACAGTGGTAGAGAATGAAAGGGACTTGGGGGTGGTTGTGCAGGCAGATATGAAGTTCTCTGAGCAGTGCAGACGGGCTGCAAGAGTAGCTCATGGAGTATTGTCAATGATATACAGGAATTTTTCCAGCAGGGATAAGGAGGTGATTATTCCATTGTATAAGGCAATGGTCAGGCCACACCTAGAGTACTGTATACAGGTCTGGAGGCCTCATTTCAAGAAGGATGTAGAGCTGCTGGAACGAGTACAGAGAAGGGCAACAAGATTAGTGAATGGAACAAAGGGGTGCTCTTACGAAGAAAGGCTTAAGTTTTGCAAATTACAGTGTCTGGAGACTAGGCACCAGCGAGGTGATCTGATAGAGGTGTATAAAGCCTTGAATGGTTTAAGCATGCTCAATGCTGATGGGATTCTTCCTCTAGCTCAGAAAAATCACCTGAGAGGGCATAAATTCAAATTGAGGAAAGACAGATGTAGGATAGACGTGCGGAAATTTGCCTTTAGCCAGCGGGTGGTTGGTTGGTGGAACAGACTTCCATCCCTTGTGGTGGAGGTTGATAGCCTAAATAAGTTTAAGGCTCAGCTGGACAGGTATTTTGAACGAAGAGGGGTGAAGTGGAAGTGGGTTTTTTTTTTTTTTTTTTTTTTTGGCTGATGCTGCATAAGCTTGCTTTCTTGCATCAAATGCCTCTACTAATGCTAATGCTAAAGATAGAGATGGTAGAATGCAAGGAGACTAGCTGTTATCAATGTGTACTGCTCTCCTGGAATTAATGTTATTAGTGGAGTCCGCCAGGATTCAGTGGGCTCACTGTTGTTTTTCATATTTATTAATGATATTGATTGAATACATATCTGGATTAATTTCTAAGTTTTCAGATGTTATGAAGATTGGCCGGGTGGTTAATGACTGCAATCAGGGAATGCTACCACAACAAAATACAAAAAAAAATTAGGCAGATTGGTTGGGAAGTGGCAATTGAAGTTTAACATTGACAGATGCAAGAACTGCAGAGATATTCTGCATCTAAATTTCCAATTTTTTTGGGAATGGCATATCAGTAATGCCAGAATAACATATCAGTTAGATGATACCACACTAATGGAAGTGGAGAACAAAAAAAGACCTGGGGAGTAATTTTGTGGTCAGACATGTTTACTGAGCAGTGCAGACAGGCTGATAGGTCAACTCATAGTTTTGTCAATGATATAAGAAATTTTGCCAGCAGGGTTAAGAAGGATATTATTTCACTGTGTAAGGCAGTGGTTAAACCACATCTTGAGTACTGCACACAGGTCTGGAAGCATCACTTTAGGAAGTGATGTGGATCCATTTGAATGGGTGCAGAGAAAATAGATTAGTGGGGGGGGGGCAAAATGGTGCATTCACCAAAACAGACTATAGTTCTGCAAATTGCCGAGTCTCAAAACTAGACACATGTGAGGAGATGCAATCGAGGTGCTTAAGGCTTTGGATGGATTAAGCATGCAAGATGATGGCATCCTTCCAGACAACACAAGAGGGGAAATAAATTCAATTTGAGGAAGGCCGGTTGCATTTTAAGTATGCAAAAAATTTGCCTTCAGCCAGATTGCACTGTGGGAGTAGTTGGTTTGAATAATTTTAGGGAAGAACTAGAAAAATTTCTTAGAGGATATGGATAGAGTGAAGTGGGAGGTGTTTTTTTTTTCCCTTTTGACTGATGCTATATAACCCTGCTTTCTTGCATCATTTGCCACTACTAATACTAATAAAAAAATTTACACACATGTCTAAATGTATCTCCTGTTCACAAGGGTGGTTCAAAATGCAAAGTGGATAACTACAGACTTGTAAGTTTAACTACTGTGATAATATTCACAGTTTTTCATACTGTGAATATTAACGAACAGCTAAAGGTTTATGGGGAAATTTGCAGCCATAAGTAATGTCAGAAGATGGTGAAAATATTTCAAAGACAGCAACTGACATTTCTGAATAACAAATGTCATTCTGCAACAACAACATTCTGCAACCAGAGCTTCTGAATGCAGTCATCCAAAGAGACATATCAACAATAAATATTTAATTAATTACTAAACTCAACTATTTTAAAAGAAGAATAATTAGTTTATTAGAAGCATATGGCTACAGCAAAAATATATATTAAAGGAGTAGCAAATCAGTTGACAAGAGAAATTGTTATTTAAAAAAAAAAAAATAGATTTTACCTCCTTGATAATTTCAATAGCTGTCCAAGAAACATTTTTAAACCTGGATTACTAGCCATTGATCAGTAGGAATGTACTTTGGGTACAATCACTTCACCCCTTCCAATTAGAGTGACTGGTTAGATCTAATGAATAATGTTATATTTTCAATTATAAGTGAGATTTTTTTTTGTTTGTATACCAATAACACCCTAATTTTTCAAATAAATAAGCAGCCATCATCAGCCTTGAACTATTCACAGTATTTCTCAAACTTAAACATTCATACAACACTTCCAGAACTTCATCTTATCAGTATACCCCCCACCTCCTAGTTATATGAAAATTAATTAACTCTTAGATGATTAAACAAAAGGAAAAAGAGATAATACAAATGCACAGAAACTTTTATCAATACTGATAAAAGTATCAACCAGCTAAATTTAATTTAATATATGTAGCTGGAAACAAATGAGTTGTTGTTCAACGTGAGAAGTTGAACTGCTTGTGACTGGACCCCAGCAGTGCAGAGATATCCAGCTTGATATATTGGTGAGCTTAAGATAGAGATGCAGTTCCACATGTATGAGAGCTCGCTCTCTGGCTCTCTCTTTTTTAAATGCCAACCAGTGCAAAGAATCTGAACTAGCACATTTATAAGTTGGGGAAAACCAAAAGATACTTAATCACACTGTCCAACAGCAAAACATACACAGAATGAATGCTCAATCAAAATGATTATCAATGTCATTTCTTGAAATGCCATTTCTAAATATTTCAGAAAGGCATCTGAGGAGACCTCCAAAGTCTTCTAAAACTCAGAGGTTATTTGTCAATATTTGGACACTGATAGGAAAATGGTTTAAACACATCAACATCAGTCTTCATCTTAACTGGCCACAGAATCATTAAAGGACAGAAAGGAAACCAATCTGCCATGATAAAAGCACCAACCAGGGAAGAACAAAAGCTGTGGGGGGGGAGAATACTAGAATAACTCCACGGCTACAATTTTGTGATCAATGCACTCACTTTTTGCCTTGAACATGGAAAATACAACCTTGACTTGTATAGATGTAATTCAGATTGTTCTAGTTCTGGTAGCACTCCCAGGATTTCCTTGAAGAAAGTGGGCACTAAAGCTGTGTTCCAGGGAATCAGTAACAGTAAATACAAAAAAATCCACAATTTTATTATGGGGGGAAAGGGACAATAATCCATTTTAGCCTACCTATCTGGAACTGCCACTAGCCTATTCAAATGAGCAAAGGTATCTCCAATATATGCCATTCCCAGTCATGCATGCAGCTCTAACTTTTCTATTCTGAGCTGCAAGAGCTTTCCCATGAAAAAGCCAATGTACCTCAGTGTGAAATAGGAGTTGCATGTAGTCACTGCTCATTTCATCACAAAACTGAGCAAAAAGCTGGGAATTCAGCAGCTGACAATTTGCAAAACTGACAATTAAAGAAATTGCATATATAAATGAAGTACAGAGTACTTTCTTTAGATCAGCAGGTACATTCTGGTGGAGTGCTAGTTATTTTACTTCTAGCAATGGCTTAAATATATGCAACTACAATCTTTGCACTAGGCATGGTTCTGGCAACATCTGCACTTATCTCAGCACATTAACTACAACTAATGTGACTGTCTTTGATAAAGTAATCAATAATCATTAGTCTGACAAATGTTCATTTGTCAGACTAATGATTATTGATTACTTTATCACTTTTTTTCAAACTACTGAAATCATGTTATAAGAGGCATGTCCAATCCAGTGCCTAGTGTTCTTATTTCACAGTTCTCATGTTTCTCCTCTTCGTTAAATTAAAACAAGTATTAACAAAACTAAGTAGCAGAAAGTTAAATTTGTGATTACAAAATAATCACAATATTAAAGGATGATTATTAAATAACAGATACTTAATGATTTTATAATAACTGAAAGCAAAGTGGAGGAGAAATTGTTGAAGTTAAACATAAGAAAAGCACCTGGGGTGGATGGGATCTATCCAGTTATATTAAAGGAGGCGGCAAAGCAACTAAGCAAACCCTTAGCCATAATTATGAGAGCACCCTTGGAATCAGGGGAAGTTCCCACGGACTGGAGATGGGCAAATATATCCCCAATTCACAAAGGGGGGATCGAAGGGTGACACGAGTAATTACAGACCAGTTAGTTTAACTTCTGTTCCGGGTAAAATAATGGAGTCACTGGTTAAAGATGCATTGCAGGATCATCTAGACAAGGTTGCAGCAATAATTCAGACACAGCATGGGTTCGTTAAGGGAAAGTCTTGTCTGACAAATTTGATAGGATATTATGATGTGGTTACAAAGGAACTGGATGCAAAAATTAATTTTGATATCATATATTTCGATTTCAGGAAAGCTTTTGACACTGTTGCGCATGGAAGACTATTGTACAAATTGGAGCAGAATGGTATTAAGGGTAAGTGCTACAATGGATAAAAGGATGGTTAAGTGGGAGAAGACAGAGGGTGGTAATCAATGGGTGCTGCTGTTCATGGATTAATGTTATTAGTGGTGTCCCACAGGGTTCGGTGTTAGGTCCACTGTTGTTTTGTATATTTATCAATGATATTGATGAAGGTATATCAGGCTTAATGTCGAAGTTTGCAGATGATACAAAGGTTGGCAGGGTTGTTAATGACAGTAATGGCAGTGTGCTACTGCAACAGGATCTAGATAATTTGAGCAGATGGGCTAAGAAGTGGCAACTGAAGTTTAACCTTGACAAATGCAAAGTACTGCATATGGGTAGAAGTAATCACAGAGAAACGTACCAACTGGGTGGTACTACACTTAAGGTGGTAGAAAATGAAAAAGACCTGGAAGTAATTGTGCAGTCAGATATGAAGTTTTCTGAGCAATGCAGACAGGCTGCCAGGGCACGTCATGGGGTTTTGTCAATGATATATAGGAATTTTGCTAGCAGGGAAAAGGAGGTGATTGTCCCTCTGTATAAGGCAATGGTCAGGCCACGCCTTGAGCACTGCGTAAAGGTCTGGAGGCCTCATTTTAGGAAGGATGTAGATTTACTTGAGCATGTACAGAGAAGGGCAACAAGATTGGTGAGGGGAATGAAGGGATCCTCTTACCAAGAGAGGCTTACGTTCTGCAAATTGCAGTGGCTGGAGACTAGGCACCTGCGCAGTGATCTGATTGAGGTGTATAAGGCCTTGAATGGGTTGAGCACGCTGAATTCTGATGGGATCCTTTAACTTTTTCAGATTACAAACCTAAGGGGGCATAAATTCAAATTAAGAAAAGACAGATGTAGAATAGATGTGCGGAAATTTGCCTTTAGCCAGCGGGTGGTTAATTACTGGAACAAACTTCCATCTGTCGTTGTGGAAGTTGATAGGGTGAATAAATTTAAGGAGGAACTGGACAGGCATTTGGAGGGAATGGTGTGATTTTTTTTTTTTTGGCTGATGCTGCATAAGCTCATACACTTGCTTTCTTGCATCACATGCTACTACTACTAGATACCCAAGGTCTTAATCATGAAGACCATAGAAAACTATTCCACACATAAAATGTATCAGCAAAATGTATCTGTAAAAAGTATGGTCTTCAGGTGAATAAAATTAATAAAATGGGAAGTTTGGTTAAAAAATCCAAGCATGTATTTTTTTTTACAATAAAATGCATGTATTACACAAAAATAAGGGTTAATGTGATAAGGTATATCATTGACAAGATACAGACAAGAGTTGAAACTGCACAGATAAACACAACAAACATGGCTAAAGGTAACACCAAAGAATCTGAATTGGCATAGTACGTGCTGAGGTATGAATGTTTCAATCTATGGTGCATTTCTTGTATTCTAATACACATTGCACTTTTTACCAAACCATGTGGAAATATTACTAGTATTAGTACTGGTATATTGCTGGGGATTTCAAGAACTGCTGGGTGTCAGCATGGAACAGGTAAATACATGGACTGCATTAGGGGTAACTAAGAGTAAGAGCAGGTGCATGTATACTTGCATGTACACCAATGCCCGAAGTATAGTAAATAAATTTGATTTATTCAAAGTGCTGGTCAAGTCAAAGGCAGATATTGGTGGGATATCAGAAATATGGTGTCACACATATTAGGTCCTTGAGATTGTCACAGACATTCTCTCAGATATGCCAGTCAAGCTGTACTTGCTACCCGGTACTTGGAACTGATATTTGGGTGACACTCAAGTCAAGTGGACCCTATTTCAGCGAAGTCCGGACGGTATGTGACAGCAAAATCCTCCGCTTGCACCTTCACGATGGTGGGACTGTTAGTAATCCTGGGTATAACCTCAATACACAAGTACATGGTGGGTGACCACCCAGGTGTGAACCAACGTAAGCAGGGAACGAGGTGGTAGATCCAATATTCCTTACATTTCGAGGGTAGAGCTTTAAAACGGTGTTCGCAGGCCGGCCGCTAGTTAGTACACCGGAAAGAACCTATTGGTAACTCTCTAGGAGACTTCTGGATCAGCTAGTGTATAATCTTGCTACCTCTAATCTGCCAGATAGTGACTGGAGGAATTCCGAGTAGTGTGTATGCGGGGAGCATTGTTGAGGCCACGTTATGTGAAGGATCTGGGTATATTCTTACCACGTGTACGCCATATCCAAAAATTTCATTACTTCATACAGCATGTCCCACCCACTTTTTCTAACTATTGAATACACCATGAATTGTCAAACTAATAGAGCAAGCTTATCTGCGAAAAGATCTAAACCTCCCAAGCACTTCCCAATTCATTTCACAAATATAACGTGGTCTCAATTCTAATCTCAACGATGTCCATTTCCACTTGCAGTCTGCCAAACCCCATATACTTTTTCTGACAGAATCTCAGTTATCGGCTGATTCAAGTACTGCTCATCTCAGATGCCCAAATTATTCGCTGTATGATTCCTTTCGCCTCAACGGTGGTACTTGTGCATATGTCCGTTCTGATATTCCCTGTGAGAGACTTGGCAATTTGGAATCTCCTCTCTTTGATCTCCTCTGGCTTAAAATCTCTCTACCTCATTGTGTCAAATTCATCTGTTGTGTCTACCGTTCTCACAACTCCACTAATCACTTGGAGCTCTTTGACTTCCTCTCTTTGCAACTTGACTATCTCCAGTCCAACTTTCCTAATAGTGAGGTAATTTTCCTTGGTGATTTTAATGTTCACAACTCCAGCTGGCTTCCGTTTTCTAGTCACACCGACCCAGCAGGTCAAGATGCTGAGGCTTTTGCAATTACTAATGATCTAGCACAGATTGTACATTTACCTACAAGAATACCGGACAATCCTAATCATACAGCCAATACGCTTGATCTTTTTCTCACAAACAGCCCTTCTAAGTACGCGATCGAAGTGAGAGGTCCTTTAGGCACTTCAGATCACAACTTGGTGATTGTCTCTTCTCCAATGGAACCTTTATCTCATGGCTATTCCCAACCTCGTGTTGTTTGGCATTACAAGAATGCAAAATGGGATGACGTGCGAGACTTCTTTTCTTCTTTTCCTTGGTCGGATTACTGTTTCAAAACTTCTGATGTCAACGTTTCCTCAGATCGTGTCAGTGAAATTATTCTTGAAGGAATGGAATCCTTTATCCCACACTCCACTTTAAAATCTCATCCTTCATCTAAACCTTGGTTTTCCAATAAATGTGCTAAGGCTGTTCAAGAGAAGAATGTTGCATACCGTATTGGCTTGTTTCGAAATCTTCAGTTTCATTTTCTGCCTACACCAAAGCTTGCAACAATTGTAAAGCAGTTATTAATCAGTCCAAACTAGAGTTTGAACAGGCTAAGAGTAGAAAACTTGCTTCTTGCCCTAATTGTAGCCAAGCATTCTGGTCTCTTGCCAAAGCTATTGGCCGCAACTTTTGCCCATCTCTGCTCCCACCTCTGTCAAAATCAGATGGTTCTGTTGTCACTTAAGCCAAGGATAAAGCTGACCTGCTAGCATCCCATTTTGCTTCCAGCTCATGTATTAATGATCTTGGTAAAACAGCTCCCACCATTCCCAACACGCTCCATTCAATGCCTCCTGTGGTCTTCTGTCAAAAGGATATCAGAAGGGTTTTGATGAATCTTGATGCTAAGAAAGCTCCAGGTCCTGTTGGTATTTCTCCACTTGTTCTCAAAACCTGTGTTCTTGAACTTACTCCTATTCTTTGCCACCTTTTTTCACTATCTTATTCCAAAGGTGTTTTTCCTTCTGCTTGGAAATTTGCTCATATCCAGCCAGTTCCTAAAAAGGGTGACAAATCCCTCCCATCCAGTTATCGTCCCATTGGAAATTACTTCTACTCTTTCTAAAGTAATGGAGAAATCAATTAACCTCCAACTCTTAAACTACCTTGAAACCTTCCGTCTGATCAACGATTGCCAGTGTGGATTCAGTCAGTGTCGATCCACCGGTGATATTTTGGCTTATGTTACCCATTTATGGACTAATTCAATGGAAAGGTTCGGTGAAACACAAGTAGTTGCTCTTGACATCTCAAAGGCTTTTAATCGTGTTTGCCATAAAGGTCTTCTAAACAAGCTTCCATCTTATGGCTTGCCAACTGTTTTTAGTAATTGGTTATCCTGTTTTTTCTCTGATCACTCACTGAAGGTGATGGTAGATGGCTCTCTGTCTTTAACTTCTCCACTAATGCCGGTGTCTCCCAAGGTTCAGTTCTTTCCCCCACTCTTTTCCTCTTGTATATTAATGACTTTCTTCCATTGACTGGAAATCCTATCCATAGTTTTGCTGATGACAGCACATTGCATTCCACTTTCCATTTTGAGAAATCTTGTCCTGCTCAATCAGCTTCAATTTTTCGTAAATTTGCTACCAATTCCTTAAATGCCGATCTTCAGGCAATTCTCCAGTGGGGCAAAGACAACTTAGTTGATTTCAACCCTTCTAAAACTCAGTCTTGTCTTATATCTCGCAAAAAGGATTCTTCTGCTCCTATGCTTATCTTTAGTGACACTCCGATTTCTAGACAAAATGATATATCTCTTTTGGGGATTACCCTGACTTCTAATCTCTCTTGGCACAAGCACTTTACAAATATTGCTTCCTCTGCATCTAAAAAACTTGGTTTTCTCTTTCGCTCTTGGCATTACTTTTCTTCCAGACAGCTGCTGACTCTGTATAAATCACAAATCTGCCCTGCCATGGAATATTGTTCCCACATGTGAGGTGGTGCCCCCAAAACCTCTCTCAGGCTTCTTGATTCCATTCAGAAGAGGGCAGTTAGGTTAATTAATGATTCATCTCTAACAGAGTCTCTCCACTCGCTTTCTCATAGACGTACTGTTTCTGCTGCATGCCTCTTCTACAGATACTTTCATGGGCACTATTCTTCTGAACTGGCTTCTATAATTCCTGCTCTCTTTCAAAACAGTCCGAACACGTGCGGCCACCAGCCAACATCCATTTACTGCCGAACTTCAAACCCACAGAACCAACTTTTCATCTTCCTCATTTATTCATTCAATTGCCGTTTTCTGGAACAACCTTCCTTCATACATGTTTCCTGAAAATTACAGTCTACAGAAGTTCAAGTCCAATGTCAACAAATATCTTCTTTCGTTTTCTCAACCTCGAACCCAAGCATGGTACTAAGTACTATAGGTTCTAATACCTCTCGTGTTTGGGGTTCACATAAAAAAAAAATAAAAAAAATAAGCAGTGCAGAATTAGAATTTCAGGAGTACAATGTGTACAGAAAGGATAGACGGGGGGAGGAGGAGTTATGCTGTTACTTAAGAAACACATAAAATCAAAGGGAGTTTATCCAGTTGACATTGGTGGACGGTGCAATGTTGAGTCAATTTGATGTGACATAAGCACTGCGAAAGGAAAAATGAGAATAGGAGTGTGTAAGAGGCCTAATGATGCTGACGAGTACAATGAACAATTGTGCACAGAAATACAGGGGGCCAGTAAATCAGAATGTCTTGTAATGGGAGATTTAAACTTTAAAGATATTGCCTGGAACTTGTGGATTGGTCACTCGCACCAGCAAGACTTTGGTGGATTTATTGGAAGATTGTTTTCTACAGCAACATGTTTGAGGGGCAACCAGAGGAAGTAATACTCTTGATCTGATTATCAGCAGTGATTATTCATGCATTAAGAATTTGCAGATAAAGAAACCACTTGGTGACAGTGATCACAGTGTACTGATATGGGATTTATGGCATTCTTTGCCGGTCCGTGGTGGACCCCAGAGCTGCAAAGAATGAGAAGACAAGTACAGGATAAAAGAAAGCAGTATCAAAGACACGAAGAACATGGCCCCAGGCGGAAGTCACGGAACTGAGACAACAATATAGACAGTTCCGAAACTTTTATACAGAAACCATTAAGAAAAACAAGAAAACATCTTGGGAACGACTTGTCCAAGTAACAGTAAATACTGAACCCTGGGAAGTGGTGTATAAAATCACCACAAAGAAACTCCCCAGAGGCGAAGTGATGACCACAACAAAGGCGCCGCAAGGAACACTCACTGCAACATTTCAGGAATCAATAAAGAACATAATCAGCAATCTAATCCAAGACCCACCAGGCATACTAACAGAGGACCAAAAAGCCATCTGCCAAGCAAATGAAGAATATGAGACCCAACAACTAGAACCCCATTTCACAGCCAACGAACTACAAGAAGCGGTATCACAAACCAGGAACAAAAAGTGCCCTGGCCCCGATCTCATCGAGCCGGAAATGGTCAAGAAAGCAGCGGAGGTTATGCCGGACCTCCTGCTCCGACTGTACAACACCTGTATCAAAGAGGGCCAGTTTCCCACCAGCTGGAGGACGGCCAATCTAAAACTGATCCTCAAAAATCGAAACAGACACCAGGAAAATCCCAATTCATATAGACCCATAGCCTTATTGTCGACATTAAGCAAACTTTAAGAAAGATTATTACATAAAAGGATCCACAACCACTATAATGAGGCAAACCTGAATTCACCCAAGCAATACGGCTTCAAATCAGGATCTTCGACCATAGATGCCTTCCAAGGCCTAATCACCAAAGCGATGCAGTGTACCAAGAAATATTTCCTTGTCGTAGCCATCGACTTTGCTGGGGCGTTCGACACCCTCTGGTGGCCGAGCGTCCTTTGCAGGCTCAGGGCAGCGAGAACACCAAGCAATTTGTACAGGAGCATCAAAACTAAGGCTGCCGTAGGCTAGTGGTCAGGCGCGCGGGTGCATAAGCACCTGCCTTGAGTGACCGGGGTTCAAGTCCGTGACTGCTGAATACGGTGCTGTTTCTTGTATTCAATCTATCTTGCGAACTCCTCTGACCGTTTGGTAGTCCCGGAGTATAAACAGAAAATTTATTTATTTATTTATTTATTTATCTCTCAGACAGAAACGTCCAAGTAATAACGCCCTACAAGAAGTTGACCTGGCCGGTCCGCAGAGGCTGGCCCTCAGGGATCTGTCCTGGGGCCGCTCCTGTGGAATATAGTGTTTGACGAGTTCCTCACCATGGACCTGGGGGAGGTGGAGGCCCAGGCCTTCGCAGACGACCTCGTACTGATGATCACGGCGGATTCCAGACAGAACCTTGAAACGCTTGCAAACCAAGCACTTGAAACCTTGCAGGACTGGGCAAAACTACACATCTTAACAATCTCGACAACGAAGATGGACTCAGTACCATTGAGAGGGAGGTTAAACCTTAGAAGACCACTACAAATCAAGCTGGCAGGACAAACAATCAAACTGTCAATGCAAATTAAATATCTGGGACTGATCGTCGATCAGAACTTATCATTTAAACCGCACATAATCTATCTAAAAAAGAAACTGCAGAAATACACAGCGCTCGTTGCCAGAGTTACATGCAGGGACTGGGAGCTAAACAGGAGAACCCTGTCCCTGTATTATAAAGCCAACTTCGTCCCGATAATAACATATGGAGCTCCCATATGGTACAAGAAAGCAGGAACAGCAGTGAATAAAAGGATACTGGACACGATCCAACGCAACATATTATTAACAATAACAAGAGCATGTAACACGGTTAGTACAAGTGCCCTACAGGTCCTTGCCGGGACCCTACCCTTGGATTTAGAGGTAACCCGCTGCGGACTTATGTATCTACTAGCCAAAGGAACCCAAACCACCTACAACGGTCTTACCATTGACATCACCAATAACAGGAAAAACGAGAAACAAAAAATAGTGGACCACCTTGTACAAATTTGGCAGAGAAGACGGACAAACATGGAAAAAGGAGCGGTAACAAAAAAATTTATTCCCCAAGTAACCAAGCTGTATCCCAAGGCTCCCACATGGCTGTACCCAGGCCTAAACACTACTTTTCTACTCACTGGCCACGGGCCTTTCAAGGCCAAATTAAATGCCATGGGCATAATCGAGGAATCACACTGTCTCTGCAGCGAACTAGAAACATGGCATCACGTTATGCATCAGTGTGAAATATACGAAGACATCAGATGTCAAATGATCACGAGAATTAAATACATCCCTAACACCCAGGAACACCATCTTCTGGACACACCAGAAGAATTTGCGGCCTTTAGTCCCTTTGCCCAGGACGTCTTCTCCAGAAGAAAACTTCAAATAGCCATCCACCAAGGCCAACAGGAGTAATGAAACCAAATATGGACACCAAAGAATACGAGAAACTAAGGACGGGGATATCAACCAATGATTGATGACCATTGGAATAGGCCACCCAAAGTTGAGAACGGAATGCCACCCGTTTAAGATAACAGAACCCACCTGATAGGGAAGTAAAAAAAAAAAAAGCTATCACACAATCAGAGAAGGATGCTGAACCAAAGAAAGAGGAACACAAGGATGCGACTTGCCCCATGGGTGACAATGAAGAGAAACAGATGTGAGACAAAGGCCATATTGGAGACCTGAAGAGGGCACTCTAGCCCTCTTCACCTATAATTCCTAACTCCCTGGTAGGAGGGGACAGCCACACAGTCCCCCCTTCTCGCCATCCCCTGTTTCATCTCTGGTGGGGGCATGGGCATGCCACACTGAAACTGGGGCCGCCTTCTCTATTGGCTCCATACTTCTGCCTTTTCCCCCCAGTCTTCTGCCTCCTTCCCCTCTATCTTCATGCTAGAGAAGTCCCACACATCAAAATTAATACATCAAAACCGCCATACGCCCAGCATTCGGCCTAAGAAATTAAAGCGATAATATCCCCCACATCAACGCAAATAATAAAAATCACTTTATTTTATTTTCTTGATGACCATTGGAATGTGCCACCTAAAGTTTTTTTTTTTTTTTTTTGTACTAGCTGCTGAAATCTCAGGAAACTAAGCAGCAGGACCTGCCAGAGTAAACTAAGTCTACGGAGTTCCTGGCCTGCCTCCACGGGGCATAAGTGGGGCAACGTTGGATCCCAACAGGGGTCCAGCGGCTAAATGGCCAAAAGAACAACGGTACACAACATTATATGATCCAAGATCCATACACTTTTAAATCTCTGGCATTTACAGTGTACTGTAATACACCACAACATAAACTAGGCGGAGATGGGGGAAACCCTGGTGCCCCTTGACCCTAAAAACACTTACACTTACCTTACCTACCCTGCTAGCCCGGTCAGCAATGAGGTCATGGCAGAGAAAAAAAAATGCATGGGATGCATATAAAATTATCAGGTGACACAGAAGCCTATGGCAGATATAAGCTAGTCTGTAATCAAGTAACAAAAGAGGTTAGGCAAGCAAAGGTTGATTCAAAGAAATCCTTGTCAAAGAATACAAAGAAAAACAACAAATACTTCTTTGCTTATGTAAACTCAAGAAGGAAGGGGATGGATCAGATTGGTCCAATTGACGGTTTGACTGTTGATGACCCTGCTCAGATAGCTGACAATCTCAATAAAAAATTTTACATCTACATTCACAAATGAGTAATTAAGTTTACCAAACTGTAATAGGATGCTTAATGATTTTATAATAACTGAGAGAAAATTGGAGGAGAAATTGTTGAAGTAAAACAAAAAAATATACCCCTGGGATGGATGGAATCTATACAGTTATACTGAAGGAGGCAGCGAGGGAAGTAAACAAATGCATAACCATAATTATGAGAGCATCCTTAGATTCAGGGGAAGTCGCCATCGACTGAAGATGTGCAAATGTATCCCAAATTCACAAAAGGGGTTCAAAGGGTGACATAAATAATTATAGACCTGTTAGTTTAACTTCTATTCCCGGGAAAATAATGGAGTCACTGGTTAAAGAAACACTGCAGGATTGTCGAAACATGACTGCAGTAATAGTTCAGACACAGAATGGGTTTGTTAAAGGGAGGGTTTGGATGAATATTTGATTAGATACTACGATATGGTCACAAAAGAACTGGATGCAAAAAATAATTCTGTTATCATATACTTGGATTTCAGGAAGGTTTTTGATACTGTTGCACATGGAAGACTGCTGTACAAATTGGAGTGATATGGCATTAAGGGCAAGTTGCTACAATGGATAAAGGGATGGTTGAGTGAGAAATGGCAGAGAGTGGTAATAAATGGATACTGCTCTATGTGGACTAATGTTATCAGTGAAGTCCCCAAGGGTTTGGTGCTGGGCCGATTGTTATTTTATCTATTTATCGATGAAGGTATATCAGGCTTAATGTCAAAGTTTGCAGATGATACAAAGGTTGGCAGGGTTGTTAATGACAGTAAAGATCCTGTTGCAATAGTATGATATTGCAACAGGATCTAGAAAAATTAAGCAGATGGGATGAGAAGTAGCAACTGAAGTTTATCATTGACAATTGCAAAGTACTGCATATGGGTAGCAGTAACCCAAGAGAAACGTAGCAACTGTGTGGTACTACACTCAGGGAAGTGGAGAATGAAAAAGACGTGGGGGTAATTGTGCAATCAGATATGAAGTTCTCTGAACAGTGCAGACGGGCTGCAAGAGCAGGTCATGGAATTCTGTTAATGATAAATAGGAATTTTGCTAGCAAGGATAAGGTGTGATTATCCCCTTGTATAAGGCAATGGTCAGGCCACAACATGAGTAGTACTGCATACAGGTCTGGAGGTCTAATTTTAGGAAGGATGTAGAGTTGCTAGAACGAGTCCAGAGAAAGGCAACAAGATTGGTGAGAGGAACAAAGGGGTGCTCTTATGAAGAAAGGCTTAAGTTCTGCAAATTGCAGCATCTAGAGACTAGCCATCTGCAAAATGATCTGATTGAGGTGTCTAAGGCCTTGAATGGTTTGATATTGTTCAAGGTTTAGGCCTAAGTGGATGTCAGATGAACTAATGAGACATATGGCAGAGAAGAAAAATGCATGGGATACATAAAATTAACACGTGACACAGAATATAGATATAAGTTGATCTGTAACCAAGTTACAAAGGAGGTTAGGCAGACGAAGGCAGATTACGAGAAATCTTTGGCAAGGGATGCAAAGAAAAACAGCAAAGAGTTCTTTACTTATGTAAACTCTAGAAGGAAGGGGATGAATCAGATTGGTCCACTTGATATCGATGGGTCAACTGTTGATGATCCTGCTCAGGTAGCTAACAAACTGAATGAATATTTTGCATCGACATTCACACATGAGGAGTTATTCAGCGAGGGGAATGCCAGAGGTGTATTCAACCCTGGCAGTAAGCTAGAGAATCTTGTAATAACTGAGAGTAAAGTGGAGGAGAAATTGTTGAAGATAAATACAAGAAAGGCACCTGGGGTGGATAGGATCTATTCAGTTATATTAAAAGAGGCAGCAAAGGAAGTAAGCAAACCCTTAGCCATAATTATGAGAGCTTCCTTGGACTCAGGGGAAGTACCCATGGACTGGAGATGTGCAAATGTGACCCCAATTCACAGAAAAGGATCAAAGGGCGCCACAAGTAATTATAGACCTGTTAGTTTAACTTCTGATCCTGGAAAATTAATGGAGGCACTGGTTAAAGAAGCACTGCAGGATCATCTAGACAAGACTTCAGTTATAGCTCAGACACAGCATGGTTTTGTTAAGGGGAAGTCTTGCCTGACCAATTTGATTGGATACTATGATGCAGTCACAAAAGAACTGGATGCAGGGAATAACTTTGATATTATATACTTGGATCTTAGAAAGGCTTTTGATACTGTTGCACATGGAAGACTGCTGCACAAATTGGAGCAAGCAGTATGGCATTGGAGGCAAATTGCTGCTATGGATAAAGGGGTGGTTGAGGAAGACAGAGAGTGGTAATTAATGGACACTGCTCATCGTGGACTAATGTTGTTAGTGGAGTCCCTCAGGGTTCAGTATTGGGTCCTTTATTGTTCTCTGTATTTATAAATAAATATTGATGATGGTATATCAAGCTTAATGTCCAAGTTTTCAGACGATACGAAGGTTGGCAGGGTTGTCAAGGACACTACTGACACTATGCTACTGCAACAGGATCTGGAAAGGTTGAGCAGATGGGCTGAGAGGTGGCAAATGAAGTTTAACACTGACAAATGTAAAGTACTACATATGGGAAACAGCAACCCCAGAGCAACATATCAACTCTGTGGTACTACACTGACAGTGGTAGAGAATGAAAGGGACCTGGGGTGTGGTTGTGCAGGCAGATATGAAGTTTTCTGAGCAGTGCAGACGGGCTGCAAGAGTAGCTCATGGTGCATTGTCGATGATATATAGGAATTTTTCTAGCAGGGATAAGGAGGTGATTATTCCCTTGTATAAGGCAATGGTCAGACCACACCTAGAGTACTGTATACAGGTCTGGAGGCCTCATTTCAAGAAGGATGTAGAGATGGTGGAACGAGTACAGAAAAAGGCAACAAGATTAGTGAATGGAACAAAGGGGTGCTCTTACAAAGAAAGGCTTAAGTTTTGCAAATTATAGTGTCGGGAGACTAGGCACCGGCAAGGTGATCTGATAGAGGTGTATAAAGCCTTGAATGGTTTGAGTATGCTCAATGCTGATGGGATCCTTCCTCTTGCTCAGAATAATCACCTGAGAGGGCATAAATTCAAATTGAGAAAAGACAGATGTAGGATAGATGTGAGGAAATTTGCCTTTAGCCAGCAGGTGGTTGGTTGGTGGAATAGACTTCCATCCCTTGTCGTGGAAGTTGATAGCCTAAATAAGTTTAAGGCTCAGCTGGACAGGTATTTTGAATGAACAGAGGGGTGAAGTGGAAGTGGTTATTTTTTATTTATTTATTTAATTTTATTTTATTTTATTTTTTTGGCTGATGCTGCATAAGCTTGCTTTCTTTCATCAAATGCCTCTACTAATGCTAATAGGCTTAATGCTGATGGGATTCTTACTCTTGCTCAGATTAAGAACCTGAGTGGGGGTATAGATTAAAACTGAGGAAAGACACTTGTAGGATAGATGTGCAGAAGTTTGCCTTTAGTCAATGGGTGGTTGATTGCTAGAACAGACTCCCATCTGTTGTTCTGGAAGTTGATAGCTTAAATAAATTTAAGGCTGAACTAGACAAACAATTGGGGCGACCGGATGGGCGAAATGGGAAGGGTTTTTTTTTTTTTTTTTGGCTGATGCCATATAAGGTTGCTTTCTTGCATTGTATGCCTCATCTAATGCTAATATGACATAAAGAAAGCAAACTTATAAAGATTCAGCCAAAAAAAAAAAAAAACTACACACTTCACCCATCCACACCCTCCAAAACTTCACATCTATCCTGCAACCATCCTTTGCCAACTTCAATTTATGTCCCCCTCATGTGTGTGGGATCATCAAGAGGAAGAATACCATCCACATTCAGCTTAATTAATCCATTCAAGTCCTTAAACATCTCAAACAGATCTTGCTGCAGGTCCCTTGTCTCCAGGTGCTATTTGCAGAACTAAACATTTCTTGGTAAGAGAACACTTTTGCTATTATCACCAATCTGGTTGCCCTTCTCTGCACCTGTTTCAACACATGTACATCTGTCCTAAAGACCATGGTCTTGTACAAAGGATACTCACCTCCTTATCCCTGCTTACAAAGTTTCTGTATATCATTGACAAATATGAGCTGTCCTGGCAGCCTGTTTGGTGTGCTCAGAGAACTTCATATCTGATTGCACAATTACTCGCAGGCCTTTTTCATTTTCAACTATACTGAGTGTAGTACCACAGTTAGTATGTCAATCTGGGATTACTGCTACCTATATACAGTACCTTGAATCTGTCAATTTTAAACTTCAACTGCCATTTCTCAGCCCACTGACCTAATTTTCCTAGATCTTGTTGCAGCAGCTCACCCTGATTATTGTCCTTAACCACCCTGCCAACCTTTGTACCATCAGCAAACTTAGACATTAAGCCTGATATACATCGTAGTATACCTTCATCAATATCATTAATAAATATTGAAAACAATGGACCCAGCATTGAACCCTGAGGGACTCCATTAATAACATTAGTCCATGAAGAAAGTGGCTGTTAACCACTCTCTGTCTTCTGCCACTCAACCATCCTTTGGTCCATAGCAGTAACTTGCCCTTAATACCACATTGATCCAGTTTTTTTACAGCAGTCTTATGTGTAACAGTATCAAAAGCTTTCCTGAAATCCAAGTACACATATGATATCAAAATTATTTTTTTTGCATCCAACTGCATAATAATATATCAAATAAGATTGGTGAGACATGACCACCCTTAAAAAATCCATGCTCTGATTGTCGTATAACTGCATTCCTACATGGTTCTGTATCACTTCTTTAACCGGTGACTCCATTATTTTCCTGGGAACAGATGCTAAACTAAATGGTTTGTAATTACTCATGTCACCTTTTGTTTCCACTTTGTGAATTGGGGGATACTGCATTTGATGACTTAATTAGTACTTCAAATTCATCTAATTTATTTACAGTGCACCTAGCATTAGTGTACATTCAAGTATACATGCACATGTCCTTACTTTTAGTTACCTTAACACAACACATGTATTTACAGGTTTCATGATGATCTACAGCATTGCCTGAAATCCTTAACACCCTGCTTCCCAGGAAGCATGTTTCAATAGAAGCAGTGCAAGAATCACTTTCCCCTCTGTGTGCGGCTTTAGTTAACCTATTAATCTCTATACACCCCCCACCAAGCTAGAAGTTTTCTGACCCAACTGTCACTGCCTTGACAACATCAACAAATATTCTTGCACCCCTTCTATTTAAGTGTATCCCATCCCTGTAGAAGCAGTCTTTCCTGTTAACAAGCACTGCTACCTGTTAAAAATTCTACCCCATGAGCCTTGCAGAATCTCTCCAGGGCAAAACTAATTAACAAGGCTACCAACACGTACTCCATCCTGTGTGTCTGGACAGAATTGCAAATACTTTCAAATTTAATCGTAACTCATGACTTAATCCCAACATTGCTTGTACTTTTTAAGTAAGTCCGCAGATCAATATCATCACTCTTAATATTATTAATCCCAACATTTACAACAGTATCACCTTTTGTGCCTTTAAAATCTGCTCTACAACGTCATCTACTTTTGTCCCTGGCAGCCATGCCCTGGTCGTCCTATTCTACCTACCCTTCTTGCAAAATATATTTCCCATTTCCCTGACAATAGAGTCACCAATAATAACTACCTCCTGTGGGACCGCCAGGTCATTCTGCCTTGGGGATTGCTGATGTGTTAAGAATTCTTTAGAAACTACATTCTTGCCAATTTATCTAGTTACCATATTAAGCTGCTGTTCAATCCAATTTTCAAGATTATCATCTCTCAAATACCATAACTTTTCTATATTCTGATCATTACAAGAAAAATTATTTATTAGCTTTGATCCTGTTACTGGTTCTCCATGACAGTTAAAGACTTTCTCACTTGTAAAAAGATAATGCCTGCATTTTCGGCATTTGAAAGTTGCTGCATCAACATCAGTAGTCATCATATCCATTTAGTTTTCTTCTAGAAAAATAAAATAATAATAAAAATTAGAAAATAAATACTGTCTCAATCTCTTATCTTACAAACATAATACAATTCAAAAAAAATTATCATTAAAAGTTCTTAATTTGTTGTCCCCCCCCCAAAAGAGAATGACAACTATAGCATTCCTTTTCTGAACAAAAGATTTAATATATACATATATATATACATATATACATATATATATATATATATATATATATATATATATATATATATATACACACACACACACACACACACACCATTTTATACATTCTTCAATCAAAACATTGAATACAATTGGAATTAGTTATTAATACACACAAAGTATACACTTAACAGTTCAGAACTAGTATATTCTTCTAATACAGTGGTTTTCAACCATTTTTTTAATAACTGCACCCCTAAGTAATTTTTATTTTATTTTGCGGCACCAGTAATTTATTTTACTTTCTCAATATATATACATATATATAATATTAAAAAATATATATGTTATATGATATTTATTACAATAATATAATTATAAAAATTACATATATACAGTATATAATTTTATTCTTTAGAGGTATTAAGTAAACGGCAATTTTAGATCACCACAAAATTAAAAAGATACTGTACTCCTTTTTATAATGAAATAAACATAAATTAAAAAATAATAATAAGTTTAAGTAACTTAAACCCAAATTACGTGGCACCCCTGGAATGTTGTTGTGGCACCCCGGTTGAAAACCACTGTTCTAATAGTTCAATTTCAGATTATTCCAATTCAGGTCTGATAAGCAAATAAACATCTAATACAGTTAGGGAAGGACGTTATGTGCTTGTTTTCCATTAAGATTATTACTATATTTAATACCACTCTTATACCATGTGAGGCACCTCTGTAGCCAGGTGGGAAGGAGCAGCAGTGCGTAGCACACGCTTCTTGATTAGACCGGGGTTCGAGCCCGTCACCACCAAATACGGAGGATGCGGAAAGGTCAGGGAATGACTGCCGCATATTCCCGGAGCAATATGGCCTTAGTTGCTAATGCTCCTAAAAACCAAGTAACAAACAAACAAACAACATACCATGTGAAATTAACATGGTAGTTTATTAAACTATTTGCTAAACTAGCTTATGTTAAGGTGATGTTTCAGGTATCTTACCAATACACATCAGACCATGCTACTGACAGACTCCTCTTGCCAATGCTCCCAGAAACCTGATAAGTATACAGGTTTCTGTATACACATCAGGTTTCTGGGAGCATCAACAAAAGTTCATTTGGATGAAGACCACATTCAAATGATCAGAATGTTGGTCTGCAGTTCTGCAAACATTTGAATACATGTATATGTAATACTACTACAAATTACAGTAATATTTCTAAAATCATTAATTATACTATAGTTAATTCCTCCATATAATTATCCTGAAGTATAAACCTCCATATAATTATCCTGATGTATAAAGAGAAAATTCATAAATACAAATAAATTTGTCATAAGGAATTTCACAAGAAGTGTCCTGTATGGTCAAAGCTAAAGGGATTAACAATAATAAACATAATAATGAATAATAAACATATATAAAGTTACCAATCATGTAACAATCAAACAGTGAGACATCAAAAAACTAACATGGCAGATAAACTAAACTGTTTAAATATAATGTAATGTATGTACTTATAATAAATATATAAATGAGAAAAAAACATTTAAAATCTTTGCAAACAAGCAATGACATCACTGAGTGGCAGTTGACCAAGGAGTTAGTATTTTTATGTATGGATTCTTTTTGTGCCTTATATTTAAACATAATTACTAGTTCAATATTCAGGTGCTTAACTCACCAGATGAAGAGAGAAAATTGGACCTCAATGCTGACAGTGGCAGATAAAAAAAAAAAAAAAAAAAAGGTAAAAATTTAGTATCCACTAGCCCTGGACTGCCCAATGAACCGTCAAAATGGATGACATGCTGCTTCTTGTGCTTGAACCCGTCCCGAAGTTGCATAAAAAAAACTAACCTTTTTTCACTAAACAAAAATGAAAGTAAATTAAAAACATTACCTATTAAGTGTTTTTTTCCTGCTAATTGCAACCATTATAGGAGGGAGTATATGATGAGAGCCTTGTCGATCAATTCGGCCCTGGAAAGATTGTGCAAGGCTCAAGGGGTTGAATTTTTTTCAGCCTAGTCTGTACGTGTTAACAGGAGAGACTGCTTCTACAGGGATGGGATACACTTAAATAGAAACGGTGCAAGAATATTTGCTGATGCTATAGAGGCAGTGTTAGGTGGGTCGGAAACCTGCGAGCTTAGGGGGATACAAGGACAAATAGATTAACAGTAGCCACTGGCAGAGGTAGAAGTGATTCTTGCACTGCTTCTATTGGAATGAGCAGCAGCCTGGAAAACAGAATGCAGGATATTTCAGAGACTGCTGGGAGTCACTGCGGTACAAGTAAACACATGGGTTGTGTTAGGTTAGCTAAGAATAGGAACAGGTGCATGTATATTTGTGTGTACACCAATGCCAGGAGTTTGGTAAATAAATTTGATGAATCTGAGGTATTGCTCAAAACATCAAAAGCAGATATTGTTGGGATATCAGAGATGTGGTCTCACACAGATATAAGGAATGCAGAACTGGAATTTGGGGACTACAATGTGTATAGAAAGGATAGACAGGACAGGAGGGGAGGGGAGGAGGGGTTATGCTATTAGTTAAGAAACATAAAATCCAAGGAAGTGAAACCAGTTGACATCGCTGGACAGTGCAGTGTCGAGTCAGTTTGATGTGACATAAGCATCGGGAGATCAAAATTGAGAGGAGTGTGCTATAGGCCTAACGACTCTGATGAATATAATAAGAAACTGTACAGGGAAATAGAGCGGGCCAGTAAATCAGAGAGTCTTATAATGGGCGATTTTAATTTCCCAGATATTGACTGGAATTTGTGGGTTGGACACACACACTAGCAAGGCTTTTGTGGATTTATTAGATGATTGTTTTCTACATCAGCATGTTCGGGAGACAAATAGATGGACTAATACTCTTGATCTGATTATCAGTAGTGATTCTTCATGCATTAAGAATCTGCAGATAAAGGAACCACTAGGTGGCAGTGATCACAGTGTGCTGAAGTGGGATTTACTCTAAGAGGTACCTACCATCAAGGGTAAAGGGAAGGGTTTTTGCTTTCGTAAAGGTGACTACAGTGGTCTCAGACAGTGTTTAAATTCTATACGTTGGAACCAACTGATGATGTTACCAACAGCAAATTCAAAATGGAAAGCATTCAAAGAATTAATCTTGGAATGCTACTAGGCTTTTCATACAAACAAAGAAATATTGTTCAAGATTTAGGCCTAAATGGATGTCAGATGAACTAATTAGACATGTGACAGAGAAGAAAAATGCATGGGATACATATATATTAACATGTGACACAGAAGACTTTGATAGATATAAGCTGGTCCGTAACCAAGTTACAAAGGAGATTAGGCAGTCAAAGACACATACGAGAAATCTTTGGCAAAGGATGCAAACAGCAAAGATTTCTTTAAGTAAACTCTAGAAGGAAGGGGATGAATCAGATTAATCCACTTGATACTGATGGTTCAACTGTTGATGATCCTGCTCAGGTAGCTAACAAACTAAATGAATATTTTGAATCGACATTCACACATGAGGAGTTATTCAGGGAGGGGAATGCCAGAGGTATATTCAACTTGGGAAGTAAGCTAGATAATCTTGTAATAACTGAGAGTAAAGTGGAGGCGAAATTGTTGAAGATAAACACAAGAAAGGCACCTGGGGTGGATGGGATCTATCCAGTTATATTAAAGGAGGCAGCAAAGGAAGTAAGCAAACCCTTAGCCATAATTATGAGAGCTTCCTTGGGCTCAGGGGAAGTACCCATGGACTGGAGATGTGCAAATGTGACTCCAATTCACAGAGGAGGATCAAAGGGCGACACAAGTAATTATAGACCTGTTAGTTTCACTTCTGTTCCTGGAAAATTAATGGAGGCACTGGTTAAAAAAGCAGTGCAAGATCATCTAGCCAAGACTTCAGTTATAGCTCGGACACAGAATGGGTTTGTTAAGAGGAAGTCTTGTCTGACTAATTTCATTGGATACTATGATGTATTCACAAAGGAACTGGATGCAAAGATTAACTTTGATATCATATATTTGGATCTTAGAAAAACCTTTGATACTGTTGCACATGGAAGACTGTTACACAAATTGGAGCAGTGTGGCATTGGAGGCAAATTGTTGCTATGGATAAAGGGATGGTTGAGTGGGAGAAGACAGAGTGGTAATCAATGGACACTGCTCTTTGCAGACTAATGTTATTAGTGGAGTCCCTCAGGGTTCAGTATTGGGTCCATTATTGTTTTCTGTATTTATAAATGATATTGATGATGGTATATCAAGCTTAATGTCCAAGTTTGCAGACGATATGAAGGCTGGCAGGGTTGTCAAGGACACTACTGACACTATGCTACTGCAACAGGATCTGGAAAGGTTGACCAGATGGGCTGAGAGGTGACAAATGAAGTTTAACATTGACAAATGTAAAGTACTACATATGGGAAACAGCAAACCCAGAGCAATGTATCAACTCTGTGGTACTACACTGACAGTGGTAGAGAATGAAAGGGACCTGGGGGTGGTTGTGCAGGCAGATATGAAGTTTTCTGAGCAGTGCAGATGGTCTGCAAGAGTAGCTCATGGTGTCTTGTCAATGATATACAGGAAGTTTTCTAGTAGGGATAAGGAGGTGATTATCCCCATGTATAAGGCAATGGTCAGACCATACCTTGAGTACTGTATACAGGTAGCTCATGGTGTCTTGTCAATGATATACAGGAATTTTTCTAGAAGGGATAAGGAGGTGATTATCCCCTCGTATAAGGAAATGGTCAAGCCACACCTTGAGTACTGTATACAGGTCTGGAGGCCTCATTTTAAAAAGGATGTAGAGCTGTTGAAACAAGTACATAGAAGGGCAACAAAATTAGTGAATGGAAAAAAGGGTTGCTGTTACAAAGAAAGGCTTAAGTTTTGCAAATTACAGGGTCTGGAGACTAGGCACCTGCGAGGTGATTTGATTGAGGTGTATAAAGCCCTGAATGGTTTGAGTAGGCTCAATGCTGACGGAATTCTTCCTCTTGCTCAGAATAATCACCTGAGAGGTGATTATTCTGAAATAATCACCTGAGGCTTAAATTGAAATTGAGGAAAGACAGGTGTAGGATAGATGTGTGGAAGTTTGCCTTTAGCCAGCGGGTAGTTGGTTGGTGAAACAGATTTCAATCCTTTGTTGTGGAAGTTGATGGCCTAAATAAATTTAAGGCTGACCTGGAAAGGTATTTGGAACTAACGGAGGGGTGAAATGGGAGCGGTTTTTTTTTGGCTGATGCTGCATAAGCTTGCTTTCTTGCATCATATGCCTCTACTAATGCTAATTACATTAAATGTTCAACCCTTTCTTTGTTGTTCTGCTGATTTTATAATTGTCATTATGACGTCCGTTCAATGCAAAAATCACTCTTCCAATTCCCCTAGGGAATTGCTATAAACAACTTTGTTGTATCTAAGAGAAGCGTGTTTTTTTTTTTTTTTTTTTTTTTTATGAAAACCCCAAACACGAAAGGTATCAAAGCCTATAGTACTTAGTACCGTGCATGAGTTGAAGGAGAAGTATGGGGGGAGGGGATGCCGGAAACTTTGCTCTAGAGATTAAACATGGGTTTCACCACTTCAAGCCTCCAATAAGCTTTTCACTGTTATCTAATTAATAGATAACAGAGCAGCAAATGCTCGATACGTTCTATGTTATAAATAAATTACTTTAGAAATGGAAGAGTTACCTCTATGATGTCTTGTAGAACACTTCAGTTCAGATACTCTCCATAGTTGAATAACTATACACAAATAGATTACATGTATTCCAGTCCCTCGTAGACAAAATCAATGATCTCATACACCACGGGATCAGAGACCTGTAGACACCAAAGCCCGACCCCAAAATACATCAAATCACCAACCCTAATCTTTGAGCAAGAGAATACAATAAGTCAGTATTTTAAAAACAATTTAAATGTTTTAAAACCAAATAAATACATAGTGAATACACACTTTTAATACTTTAAAAACTAATATTAAAACATAAAAAACATTAAGAATCCTGTAAAACATTAAGAGACTAAAGAATTTTGTTACTTCCCTGAAGCGAACAGGGCTTTCTGACCAGGGTCATGATCACAGGAAAAAGTTGCGATCCTGGCACGTGTGCGTGAAGGACCATGGATCTGAGATGGGGTAGGGGTGATGCATAATGACTGAATTTTGACGTAAGTTTGGCATAATCATGCTGAAAATTTTTGCTTTGTTGAATAGAAAGGTGTGGCCTTCACTGATCGCATGGAATTCGAGTTCCGAAGCTGAGGAACAGGATGAAAGGACAGATGTTGAATGCTGTCTCTTTCTTGTATTGAGTGTACGAGTGGATCCCTGGTATGAGGAGTTGCAGTCCTTGCAGGAAACATTGTAGACTAAGTCATTTAATTGAAATATGGAAGAGGATTGGACTTTGTGGTTTTTCGGGGCAGCATGTAGTTTCTTTGTGGGTTTGGCTATGATTTTGAATTGTATGTCTTTGAAAATACTGTTTAGTTGCTTGAACCACTGTTCAATATATGGTAATGCAACAAAATATTTTTTTATGTTATTATTGTTGATAACAGGAGAGGTATTACATAATCTGTTTATTGTTTGTACTCTTATTTCGTTTATAACAGGTAGAGGGTAACCTCTATTTTGAAATCTGTTTTTTAGTGTATTTCTGTGTTTAGGGCTGATTCAGAGATGTTGAGTATTTGTAGGCATTAAGAAATTGATTAAGGATCTTTAATAGATGAAGGGGCAGTAGCTATTGTAGTGAAGAAGCATTCCAGTGTTGGTGACCTTCCTGTATATGCTGAATTCAATTTTGTTCATAACTAGTGTGAGGGTGAAATTTAAAAAAATGTAATGATTTTGTTTCAGTATTTTCAGATTCTAGTGTGAAGCTTAATCTTGCATGGATATTATTAAAGTTTTGTAGGATGTCCTATACAGGTTCCAGCATCTGTGATGCAGAGCATATCGTCCAGATATCTACCGTGGAAGTGATAGTAGATATCTACCGTGGAAGTGTAGGTGATCCGTGGAAGAAAGGATGCTAAATGTATTGTTTCGATATTGGTAAGATATTACCAATATCTGCCGAGGAGCGGGATAATCCATTATCCTTAATCAATTTCTTAATGCCTACAAATACTCAACATCTGATTCAACCCTAAACACAGAAATACAAACATTAATAAGTTTCTGCAAGTAAACCACTTAGGTTTAATCCAGTGGTAGGCCATAAACCTGTTTGAAGACTTTACCTAGGAAGGTGATATAATTGGCTTCAGTTAAAAGTTTTATAAGGTCGAATATAGCAGTAATCAGGAGGTTTGTATGGCACAGCGGAGATGGGGGAACCCCAGTGCCATCAGACAATTAACACACTACGTCCAGGGTGTATGCAACATTCACATTGGTATATAAAGAGGTGACATCTAGGGAAAATAGGCTGTCATCATCTATAAGTGTTTTATCTTTTAGGATGTTAAATAGTGAATCACAGTTTTTCATTCCAAACTTTATGGTTTGTCTGAACAATTTGACTATATATGTGGGAAGCTAACACTGCAAATGCAGAATGTTTGTATGAAACAATGGGACAAATGGGGAAACCTGTCTTATGTTGTTTGACCTGGCCAAAAAAGTGTGGGTATATTGTATGTTCTAGCTTTTAATTGTTTTAACTGGGCCATCAAAACGTAATTGTTTTTTCAGTATGTCGTTAAAGTCTTATTACACTGGGTGACTAAATTGGAAAAAAGGTCCAGATTGACTTCTTCGTAAGTGGAAGTATCTGATACTATCGAATTTAATTTGTTGATATAATATTGCTTGTCTAAAACTACAACCATATTGCCTTTGTCTGCTTTTTGTATCATGATATCTTTGTTTTTTTTTAAGGTTACATAGTGCTGAGGTTTCTTTACTATTTAATTTGGGAAAGTGTGGGCTTTTAGGGTTGTTCACTACCTGGTTTATCTGTTGAATGATTATGTCTTTCTGCAGGGCATTCTGAAGACCAAATTCGACGTCTATAACAAGCTGTTTCTTAGGCAAATTGTGGAGAGGTAGATTGTAGTTTAAGCATTTGGACAGAAGCAAAATCCGGTCACAGGTTAGGGAGCTTTTAGAGAGATTAATGACAGGGCTGGGAAGCTGTGCCGCAAGTTGAGAGTGGCGGTTCAGGGCAATTAGTGTGTGAAATGTCAGATATCTGGGATAGCCTGTTTAGTTTATTTCTGTGACGGTCTCTAATTTCCAAAGCTAGTGCTTCTCGACAAAAATTTATAGTGGTTTTCAAGGTTGACTAATTGTTAGGGTGAAGGTATTTTCTTAATTTATTACAGATGTGTTTGACTTGATGCAGATATTGTTGTATGATAGAATAATGAGATCTCAGGGCAAGGTTAATGATACTAAGTGATGTGGTGTAAGCTAGTTTGTTCATTCCCGGTAAATTTTGGTTGAATTTGACCATAGCAAATTTTGAGTAATGTTTTGTTTCAGGCAATATTTTAGGAAAGTTTTGTGGTGATCCTGGGTTGAATATCTAAGTATTAATTTGGTATATTTCTGTACCAATAGTATTTTCAAAGAAACACAATTTAAAATCATAGCCAAACCCATAACAAAACTGCATGCTGCCCTAAAAAATCACGAAGTCCAATCCTCTTCCACATTCCAATTAAATGACTCAGTCTACAATGTATCTTGCAAGGACTGCAATTCCTCATACCAGGGATCCACTCACTGTACACTCAATATGAGAAAGAGAACATTCAACATCTGTCCTTTCATCCTGCTCCTCAGCTTCGAAACTCAAATTCCATGCGATCAGTGAAGGCCACACCTTTCTATTCAATGAAGCAAAAATTCTCAGCACCCAGCATGATTACACCAAACTATTAATTTCAGAGACGCTTGAAATTAAATTACGTCAAAATTCAGTCAATGTACGTCGGCCCCTACCCCATCTCAGATTCATGGTCCTTCACATGCATGCACCAGGATCACAACTAATCTCCATGCTATAAAATTCCTCCACAATACCTGCAGTTTCACTTTCCTGTAATCATGACCCTGGTCGAAAAGCCCAGTTCACTTCAGGGAAGTAACAAAATTCTTTAGTCTCTTTAATATTTTAGAGGATTCTTAATGTTTTTTATGTTTTAATATTAGTTTTTAAAGTATTAAAAGTATAGATTCACTATGTATTTATTTGGTTTCAAAGCATTTAAAATATGACCATATTGTACTCTCTTACTCAAAGAATGGGATCATTAATTTTGTCTATGAGGGAGTGGAATACATGTAATCTATTTATAAAATTATTCAACTATGGACAGTATCAGCACTGAAGTGTTCTACAAGGCATCAAGACATCATTTTTCCATTTATAAACTGATCTCACTTTTACCTGTAACGTTGTTTCAAAAGTAAGACATTATACTGATAATGTTTCAAGTTAAAAGTACTCAAAGAAAATAATCGTAATGTACGATTCACCACTATCTGTTCCAAATAGGTATGAGTTTATAACGCATGGCAACAATCTAAGTCAAAGTATAGTCATCCAGGGTTGCCAAATGTATCAGTATAGTCCAAAGACGTTGTATTGGTCCCTTAATAATCAGTCTTATGAACAACCTTTATTAAGCACCAACCAGTCTAACAACAGCAAGCAGTGCATTCAGTCCCATGAGGCACCTGTATTAAGCAAGCATCATTTTGTTGTCAGCAGATTTAATTCCAAACATTTTTTTAAAGATTTACATTTTTAAAAATTAGTTTAGGTAACTGCCTCTTAACTCCACCATTGCCAGTCCCAAGCCCGGATGAGAAAGGAGGAGGGGAAGGAGCATACCTCATGTAAAAAAAACCCGGGCTCGGCTGTCTCTGGCCTACAGTACCTGGGTTACAGGTGAAGACGGAGGATCTATCTTCAGCAACAGTGGAAATCTGTCACTCTTCCAAGATGCTGGTCCCATCTAAATTGTGGACTATGCAGCAGAGGAATGGCAAGCCAACTGCATTATTTGCCTTAAGCCCTATGGATCTCAGTTATTGTAAGATAAACAGTCATGCTACCACATCCGGGGTAACTGGACGCAGTTATAAGAACAGCCGGCTCGACTGTTCTTATACCAGGGAGAACAGCTGTGAAGAAAGCTATATGGTCAGCCAAAACTCAAATGTATCTCTCAATGCTAAACATAAGATCACTTTACATGACCGGGATAATAAAATTGGTAGAAGAAGAATTGAAAAAGATCAAATGGGATATCGTAGGAATGTCAGAGACACATTGGACAGAAGAAGGAACCAACCAGTCTAACAAGAACACTGGATATGAGAGAAGGAAGAATATTTTACTCAGGGAGAAAAGACAACATACATAGAGAAGGAGTCACTGTCATAGTAAAGAAATATCTATTAAATTCAATAATAGAAATTCACCCACACAGCTCAAGAATAATAAGTTTAAGAATAGAAGGTAAAGAAAAAGGATCTTCATAAAAATAATCCAGGTATACACCCCAGACTTCTCACATGATGATACAGAGACAGCTGCCTTCTATTCAGACCTACAAGAAACCATAGATAACACAAACAAAAAAGATAATTTAATAATAATGAGAGACTAACGCAAATGTTGGAGGCGTTTTGACGGATTTCAGTGACGTATTAGGAAAGTTTGGAATAGGAAATAGAAATGAGCGAGGATAAGAACTCTTGAACTTCTGCAAAGAAAATAAACTATTCATCACCAACACCTGTTCTATCATAGATCTTCATAAAAAATAAAAGGCAGCTGTCTCTGTATCATCGTGTGAGGAGTCTGGGGTGTACCTGGATTATTTTTATGAAGATCTTATAAGTATACTGATTTTATAAGTATACATGAATATCACCAGATGGAAATACAAAAAACTCTATCGACTACATTTTAATAAATACAGTAGACTCTCGATTTTCCGGGATAGATGGTAAAAAAAAAAATCCCAAATAATCGATTTCCCAGTTAATCCAAAAATACAGAAGTCTCTGACATACGTAAGAGATACGTTCCAGGACTACTTATGTAACTGGACTTTTACGTAACTCAGGAATGGCTAATAACATAATGCTACTACATTATTATTGACAAATCTGAATTCGGCACGTTACTTGTTAATGTTTGAACATTTTCATACATCCTAATTTATTTTAATTTTCTGATCCAAATCGATCGCTTTCCTTTAGTTGGTAGATTTACTAGTACTGCTGTCACTTATTCTCTTAGTCGGCACCATGATAACGATCAAAATAATTTTCTGTAAAGAACTTCAGAGTTAAGGCAAAAACTCACTATTATCACTCCACGCGAGCTCACATTTTTACTAAAGTACATTTCTAGAGGTCACTACCATAAAAACAATTTGCACTTTCCAGTTTATTGGTCTTTTCTGTTAGTGCATCTAATTAATTATAAATGGGTAGTAAACTTGATCTTATTGCATTTCTGATGATAGATAGCTAGCTGGAATTCTGTGAATTTTTCCGTTATTATGGTGAAATGTGTGTCCCCTGAAATCTTCAGTCATATAAAAAAACAAATAAATTTTAAGAATCTTCTCTTCTTTCCTATTTTTTTGCTTGTTACTCCATATCTCACTTGTGCAATTTGTGCATGCTGTGATCGTCGCTATTGATTGTTTATTATTTTTTGTTTGTTTTAAATTTTACAATCCTAAAAAAAAAAAAAAAAAGAAGTGGAAAAAAAATTTACGTAAGTCTGAAGTTGCGCAAGTCGGGGGCATACTGTATCGAAAAATGTTCAACACTACAAGAAAAATTAAAAGATATAAACTATTCATTATCTGTGGAAAATATATGGGAGTAAACCAAACAACTGACTAAAGATGCAGTCTTAGAAACCTTGGGAACAAAACCAAATAATCCTTGAATTACAGCAGAAATTTTAGATGTATGGAAGGAAAAAAGACAAATGAAAAATCTCCTAAACAAAGAAAATAGTCAAGACAAAAGGGAAAAATATAAAGCCCTAAAAAACAAAATAGACAACCTATGCAAAGCTGCTAAAAGGAAATGGTTGGAAGACAAAGCAAAGCAGTGTGAAGAGGCAAATGTCACGACTCTAAAACAACTTACCAGGTTATAAAGGAACTCTCTAAAACATACATCCTGAAAACACACGATGAAAAATAAAAACAGGAAACGCGCAAGAAATTAAAAAAATATGTTAAGAATATTACCAAACCCTGTTCAAAGGGAAAGGAAAAAACACTCTTGCTTAGATAATAGAAGAGATAAAGCACCCTCAATAACAAAAGAAGAAGTTCAGTAAGCAATTAGCCAAATGAAGAATGACAAGGCACCCGGAAATGACGATATCCAAGCAGAACTATGGAAATTCGGAGGCAATGCAATGTTAAAAACACCTCGCACAATTGTTTAATCTAATTTTATTTACAGGTGATATACCAGAAGACTGGAAAAGTGGAATAATAGTACCTATACACAAAAAAGGAGATAAAGAAAATTGTCAGAATTACAGACCCATTACCCCTTTTAAACCATAAATATAAAATATTTAAAAGGATCTTACAAAATAGGATACTTAAAACATATGAAGAAACAATAGGGGAAGAACAAGCAGGATTTAGAAAAGGCACATCAACAATAGACCAAATATTCACACTAAACATCATTGCAGAAAAATATTGGAATAAGAAGAAACCTCTTTATCTGTGTTTCATCAATTTCAAGCAAGCATTTGACTCTATAAACAGAGAAAATTTAGTGAAGCAACTACAAAAAAATCCCACTTGATCATGAAATAATTACGTTTGTAAGTAATTTCTACAAAAATACAAGAGCAATAGTAAAATTAAACAACCTTAAAACAGCGAAATTTGATATAGATTAAGGAGTCATGCAGGGATGCCCTTTATCTCCATATCTATTTAATATCTACCTAGAAGAACTAATGAAACCAACTGAAGAAAAAAGAGGTACAATAATAAATGGAAAAAATATAAACCACAAAATATGCAGATGATATTGTGATTTTAACAGAAACCAAAGAACAACTAAAAGAAATATTAACAAACATCAATAAAGCAAGCAACAATTATGGAATTAATATTAATATAAATAAAACATAGAAGACATAAACAAACATCCAAAATCAACAAATAGAACAAGTACAAAAATTTGTATACCTGGGCTCTCTAATAACCGGAAACCTAAGTAATATTGACCAAATTAATCACAGACTGAACATCGGATGGATAAACATGAACAAACACGCAAAAACATATGGAAGAGCAATAAAATCTCAAATAGTCTATATGAAACTGTCATCATACCCACAGCAACTTATGGATCAGAGAATTGGAGAATAAATAAGACAGAAAGGCAAAAAATAAATGTTATTTGAAATGAGATGTCTAAGGAAAATCAATAAAACAAGTTTTAGAGAACATAAAACTAATGAACAAGTAAGGAGAGATCTAAATTTTGAATTCAGAATAAAAGAGCAGATCTACAAAAAACAACTTCAGTGGTTTGGACATGTGAACCGGATGAAAAACACAAGCTGCCTAATGTAGTAATGACAGGAAGAATTGGAGATAAGAGACCACCAGGAAGACCCAAAAGAGAATGGCTCCAATGACTAAAGGAAAACACTGCTTTCAGAGTTATCAACAAATGATGCAAGATTCAAGAGATCAATAACAATGGAGGACAAGATCTAAATAGAGATTCAACCCATGCCAAATGGAAGAGTAGAATGATGATACTGCCTGTTTTCACACCAACAGATTAAACAGGTTACAGATTTTTTTTTTTTTTTTTTTTTTAATCAAAAACAAATAATGATGCCACAATACAAAAACATGAAAAGCAATACTACATGTACTAAAAATAAATTTTTGAAACTGAATATCTTATAACTTATGGAGTTTCCAACTGAAGAATTGTTATTTTTATTATACAATGCTATTACACCTAGCAACAAGGAATGTGAGAGGGTAACATCAATTAAAACAGTGGCATTGTTTCTCTGTAAGGTTCTGATGTGTTTCATAAAGGAGTGAAGGACTGCAACAAAAATTTATTGCCTTGCAGTTTAGCACTGTGCAGTGTTGATCACATAAGAGCAGGTGCAAAAATTATCTAATTTCTTCCTAACTGTACAAGTGCGATCCAACCTTTTGATCACATTTCTACAGTTAGGTAGAAATTAGATACCACCCTGTATCAAGGAAAAATACAGGGTGGCCATATAAAGTCTTGCACTAGTTTTAAATTTTTATAACTAAAGATATACAAATAATGTATATCTTTAGTTATATGCCACCTCTCAGCCCATGGAACTATTTAGTAAAAATTATATGAAAGTTTAAGTCTTAAATTATTCTTAATGCAGTTTTTAATTATTATACTTCAATGGCTGTCATCATTGTTGCCTGATTCGGGGGTCTCCCACATCGTGGTTTCTCCTTAACTGATCCAGTTCTATAATGCATTAAGGGCTCATGCCTCAGGCTGCAAGAGAGTTAGATTATGTACAAGTTATTGCAAATGCATCATATTAGTACACAGCCAATTCTAGATTAGCAAATTATTTGAAAAAGCAGCATCGTTTAAGTGATATCTCATATTGTGAATACCTTCACGACGAGTTGCCATGACAATGCACTACTTCAAATAAGTAATGCTTCACCTAAAGGAGAAGACTATTGTTACTTATTCTCAGTGGATAATACCACCACCCAGACGGCACCGTTTCAGGGCTATTTGGCCCTTCTTCAGTGAGGGAGTAGGTACCCAAGTGATATAATGATGGCAAAACAGTTAACTCCACAATATGAGAGATGCCTGATGGTGTATAAGATGAATTAAGACTATAATGCATTAAAGGCTTATGCCTCAGGCTGCAAGAGAGTTTTTTGGTGAAGCGTTACTTATTTGAAGTAGTGCAACGTCATGGCAACTCGTCGTGAAGGTATTCACAATATGAGATATGACTCAAACGATGCCGCGTTTGCAAACAATTTGCTAATCTAGAACTGGCTGTGTACTGATATGATGCATTTGCACTAACTTGTACATAGTCTGATCCAGTTCTTTAAAATTTTTCATCCAAATACTTATTGACTTTTTATGAGGTGCAACTTTTTTATAATGAGTAGTGAACTTTCTTCTCACAGCTGTTATTGATTTAAACTCTGCAAGCCAAAGCACGCAGTTAACTTTTTCTTCAATTGTTACCATTTGGGGTCATTAAATATCTGGAAATAAAACAGAAATTGATAAAATATAAATACAACAAAAGAAAAATAATATTTATATGGATGAAATTATTATATAAAAAACTTTAAGACTTGAACTTTCATGTAATTTTTACTAAATGGTTCTTTCATTAGTATAACTTTAGTTATTAAAATTTAAAACTGGTGCAGGACTTTATGACCACCCTGCAATGAAAATTAAATTTTAGAAGGAAACAACTCATATATTTTATTTATTTAATTCCCGATTATTTCAAATCAAATGAACATCAACAATGAAACTACTGAAGCAGAATTGTTAAAATCAATAAATTTATTGAATGCAATTTTTTTAGATATGTTCTCCAAATCAGAAATTAAAATCGAAAAACTCTTCAAAAAAAAAATAAAAAAACTTTCCAAATATGCAGATTTTCATTTTAGCATTAGCATTAGTAGAGGCATATGATGCAAGAAAGCAAGCTTATTCAGCATCAGCCAAAAAAAAAAAAAAAAAAAAACCACTCCCATTTCACCCCTCCGTTCGCTCGAAATACCTGTCCACTTGACCCTTAAATTTGTTTAGGCTATCAACTTCAACAACAAGTGATGAAAGTCGGTTCCACCAACCAACCACCCGCTGGCCAAAGGCAAATTTCCGCACATCTATCCGACATCCGTCCTTCCTCAATTTGAATTTATGCCCTCTGAGCTGATTATTCTGAGCAAGATGAAGAATCACATTGGCATTGAGCATGCTCAAACCATTCAAAGCCATATACACCTCTATCAGATAACCTCGCCGGTGCCTAGTCTCCAGACTCTGTAATTTGCAAAACTTAAGCCTTTCTTCGTAAGAGCAATCCTTTGTTCCATTCACTAATCTTGTTGCCCTTCTCTGTACCCGTTCCAGCACTTCTACATCCTTCTTGAAATGAGGCCTCCAGACCTGTATACAGTACTCAAGATGTGGCCTAACCATTGCCTTATACAAGGGAATGATCACCTCCTTATCCCTGCTAGAAAAATTCCTGTATATCATTGACAAGACACCATGAGCTACTCTTGCAGCTCGTCTGCACTGCTCAGAGAACTTCATATCTGCCTGCACAATTACCCCCAGGTCCTTTTCATTCTCCACCACTGTCAGTGTAGTACCGCAGAGTTGATACGTTGCTCTGGGGTTACTGTTTCCCCATATGTAGTACTTTACATTTGTCAATGTTAAACTTCATTTGCCACCTCTCAGCCCATCTGTTCAACCTTTCCAGATCCTGTTGCAGTAGCATAGCGTCAGTGGTGTCCTTAACAACCCTGCCAACCTTTGTATCATCTGAAAACTTGGACATTAAACTTGATATCCCATCATCAATATCATTCATAAACACCGAAAACAGCAACGGACCCAACACTGAACCCTGAGGAACTCCACTAATAACATTAGTCCACACTGAGCAGTGTCCATTGATTACCACTCTCTGTCTTCTGTCACTCAACCATCCCCTTATCCATAGCAGCAATTTGCCTCCAATGCCACACTGCTCCAATTTGTGCAGCAGTCTTCCATGTGCAACAGTATCAAAAGCCTTTCTAAGATCCAAACATATAATATCAAAGTTATTCCCTGCATTCAGTTCTTTTGTGTCTACATCGTAGTATCCAATCAAATTGGTCAGGCAAGACCTGCCCTTAACAAAACCATGCTGCGTCTGAGCTATAACTGAATTCTTGTCAAGATGATCCTGCAGTGCTTCTTTAACCAGTGCCTCCATTAATTTACCTGGAACAGAAGTTAAACTAACAGGTCTATAATTACTTGTGTCAGCCTTTGATCCTCCTTTGTGAATTGGGGTTACATTTGCACATCTCCAGTCTATGGGTACCTCCCCTGAGTCCAAAGAAGCTCTCATAATTATGGCTAGGGGTTTGCTTACTTCCTTTGCTGCCTCCTTTAATATAACTGGATAGATCCCATCCACCCCAGGTGCCTTTTTTATGTTTATCCTCAACAATCTCTCCACTTTCCTCTCAGTTATTACAAAATCATCCAGCTCACTGCCAATGTTTACTTTACCTACATCATTCTCCTTCCTGAATAACTCCTCATGTGTGAATGTAGATGCAAAATACTTGTTTAGATTTTTATCCACCTGAGCAGGATCCTCAACTGTTGAACCATCAATATCCAGTGAACCAATCTGATTCATACCTTTCCTTCTTGAGTTTAAATAGGTAAAGAACTCTTTTCTGTTTTTCTTTGCATCCTTTGCCAAGGATTTTTCGTAGTCTGCCTTTGCCTGCCTAATCTCCTTTGTGACTTGGTTACAGACCAACTTATATCTATCATAGGCTTCCATGTCACCCATTAATTTGTATGTATCCCATGCATTTTTCTTCTCTGCCACATGTCTCATTAGTTCATCTGACAACCATTTAGGCCTAAACCTTGAACAATATTTCTTAGTAGGTATGTAAAGCCTGGTAGCCTCCAAGATTAGTTCCTTGAATGCTTCCCATTTTGAGTTTGCTGTTGGTAACATCATCAGTTGGTCCCACTGCATAGAATTTAAATACTGTCTCAGACCATCATAGTCGCCTTTACGAAAACAAAAACCCTTCCCTTTACCTCTGACGGTAGTTACCTCCTTGAGTAAATCCCACATCAACACACTGTGATCACTGCCACCTAGTGGTTCATTTATTTGCAGATTCTTAATGCATGAAGAATCACTACTGATAATCAGATCAAGAGTATTGCTCCCTCTTGTTGCCTCACGAACATGCTGATGTAGAAAACAATCATCCAATAAATCCACAAAAGCCTTGCTAGTGTGCGAGTGACCAACCCACAAATTCCAGTCAATATCTGGGAAATTAAAATCCCCCATTATAAGACTCTCTGATTTACTGGCCCACTCTATTTCCCTGTACAATATCTTATTATACTCAGAGTCATTAGGCCTATAGCACACTCCTACTCTCAATTTTGATTTCCCTATGCTTATGTCACACCAAACTGACTTGACACTGCCCTGTCCATCGATGTCGACTGGCTTCACTTCCTTGGACTTTATGTGTTTCTTAACTAATAGCATAACCCCTCCTCCCCTCCTGTCCTGTCTATCCTTTCTATACACATTGTATTCCCCAAATTCCAGTTCCGCATTCCTTATATCTGTGTGACACCACGTCTCTGATATCCCAACAATATCTGCCTTTGATGTTTTGAGCAATACCTCAAATTCATCAAATTTATTTACCAAACTCCTAGCATTGATGTACATGCAGGTATACATGCACCTGTTTCTATTCTTGGCTACCCTAACACAATCCATGTGTTTACTTGTACCGCAATGACTCCCAGCAGTCTCTGAAATATCCTGCATCTTGTTTTTCAGGCTTCTGCTCATTTCAATAGAAGCAGTGCAAGAATCACTTCCACCTCTGCCAGTGGCTACTGTTAATCTATTAGTCCTTGTATCCCCCCAATCTAGCAGTTTTCCGACCCACCTAACACTGCCTCGATAGCATCAGCAAATATTCTTGCACCCTTTCTATTTAAGTGTATCCCATCCCTGTAGAAGCAATCTCTCCTGTTAACAGGTACAGTCCAGGCTGAAAAAAATTCTACCCCTTGAGCCTTGCACAATACCTCCAGGGCCGAATTGATCGACAAGGCTCTCATCATATACTCCCTCCTATCGTGTCTGGGCAGAATTGCAGACACGTTCAAATTCAACCCTAATTCACGGCCTTTTTTCAACAGTGACCTGTACCTGCTAAGTAATTCCGCCGGTCTCCTACTCTTAATATCATTAGTGCCGTGTACAATTATATCACCTTTTGTGCCCTTAAAAGATGATATCTGCTCTACAACGTCATCAACCTTTTGCCCCTGGCAGACATACCCAGACACATTTTTACCCAAATACGTTGATGAAAGGGTAACAATTGAGAAAAAGGGGAGAACTATGTTGAATTCTGCTAGAACTGCTTCGTTATTCAGTAAAAAAAAAAGTTTTAAACAGAAAATTATCTACCGACTGATGAATTAAATAGCATAAACATTAACTGTGACAGATATTTGGGTGAAATGTTGCATCATTCCAGGCAAAATTCATTTACCAAAATTAAAAACAGTCACAATGAAGAAATACAGAAATACTTTATGCACAAAAAAAAAAAAAAAAACACTACACAAGAGGATATTCTTACTAAGAAATATTGAGCTTCTGTAAATTGAAAATGTCCAAGAATATGCATCTGCATGGTAACCTAATTTAAGTGTTAAAGGTTTTAACCGAGTTGAGAAAATTAAATTATGATGCCACCTATACTTTCACAAACATACATTGAGTTGGCTTTGCATTGGTAACACCCCTTTGTGTAGGAACGGGCTGTCTGTGGTGTTGGTGAATGCTTAAAGTCGAAAATGGCTGATATAAGGCTGCAGTTTCGCACACATGGCGATCAGTTTTACATCTGCAAGAAAGAATGGGTCGGCATGATGATCTTTCAGACTTTGAACGTGGAATGATCGTGTGGACAAGATCAACAACAGTCAACACAGGTGTTCACATTCTGTTGTGTCACCAGTCTACTGTGACTGGCTCAACAGTAATCAAACAACCAACCAAAGGTCACACATGGGACAGCCACATGTGGTTGATGCCATGGTGAGCATCTTGTATCTCGTCTCATAATACAGCACAGCGGCCCAATTATCCATCCAGTAAAATTTAGAAAAGCAAAGCCAATATCCAAATGGACTATGCACCAGACATTAGCTAACATTATACAATGGCAGTCGACAGCTATCACAGATACCCATGCTCACTGAGACACACAAGAAACTGCACCCTACATGGGCAAGTCAGCACCAACATTGGACCTTCAATATGTGGAAATCTTATTATATTAAACAAACCTGGAAATTATTATTAGCAGTTGCAAATGATGCAAGCAAGAAATCTTATACAGCATCAGAAAAATAAAAAAGTACTAACCTCGTGTTTCTGTAACATCAATGACGTAGCAGCTCAATATCAGCACATCATGTCATAAAAACAAAAACCAAACAATTTGCAAGCAGATACATAACCAGATTTGTCATATCAAACCTTTGTCACTTTTTGATGACAAAGCTCTACTGTTGTACTTATCTGAAACAACACACAAATACATAAATTTGAACTGCTTTATAAAAGTTGATAACGCAGTCACAAAAAACTTTTTCACAATGGTTCTTGCTTTCCCCTTTCTGAAAAAACAAAAGGAAAAAGCATTGTGTGGGAACAATCTAGCTCTCATATTCTGTTCAAAAAGCATCTAAATTACATCACACAGTCTATATTTCAATTTTATTCAAACAAGGGTGCTTCCACAATTTGAGTTATTTTGTGACATTTTATTGTAAGAAAGGGATTCAGAATATACTTCTGGACTTTTATATGATAATTAGGAAACCTCATTTGCAATTTCAGATAACTGTTATTCAAACTGATTATAAGTCCTACATGACAAAATTCTCATAAATCTTTTTAATTTTCATTTCAGCATTAGTCTCTAACAGTCTGTTATAGAATATATCTGTGGTTAATATTAGCAGTGGGGGGGGGGGGGAGGATAAAACAAGAACAAGGATTTCTTTACTTATATAAACTCTAAAACAGGGGTGGGCCACATCCGGCCCGCAACGATGTTGGATCCGGCCCCCTCGGTAAATGCATAAATATAGAAAATCCATACCTGACTACACTCGCCGTAAACGTTCGGCTTAATTCGGTTCAATTGGGAATCGCGGCCAGTACAACAGTAACCAAGTGATTCTACGCAGCGTCAAAGAGTTATTTCCTAATTATTATTGTAGCATCGATCGAACGAAGTTCCTTTGGGTTTGACTTCTTATTGAAAAAAATAATATTGGTGCAAGATATTTTATGTTTTATGCCTTTTCTAATTATTACAATTTTTAATTTAATATAATTTATAGCCCATAAAATGAGCCAATTAAAAAAAAAAGAAAAATTGATGCCGAATGCCGCATTTTCAATGATAATTGGACATTCAGATATTTTTTAAAAAAAAAAAAATAATAATTTGGTAATTCAAGTAATATAACATTTTTAGGTTCTGATTTTTTTTATTAAATCGTTCAATCTATTCCTTTCCGCATCATGATACGAAAATTTCATTCGGCTCGCTGACGAAAAAGGTTGCCCACCCCTGCTCTAAAAGGAAGGGGATGAATCTGATTGGTCCACTTGACATCAATGGTTCGACTGTTGATGATCCTGCTCAGATAGCAAACAAACTGAATGAGTATTTCCATCTACTTAAATAGAAAGGGTGCAAGAATATTTGCTGATGCTATCGAGGCAGTGTTAGGTGGGTCGGAAAACTGCCAGCTTGGGGGCAGACAAAGACCAACAGATTGACAGTAGCCACTGGCAGAGGTGAAAGAGATTCTTGCACTGCTTCTATTAGAATGAGCAGAAGCCTGAAAAACAAGATGCATGGTATTTCAGAGACTGCTGGGAGCCATTGCGGTACAAGTAAACACATGGGTTGTGTTAGGGTAACTAAGAATAGAAACAGGTGCAGGTATTGTACCCCCAGGGGCTCACATCTGGTGAGTATGGGCTTGGCACACCCAGGGTCCTGAGCTGGATATCATCATTCTTCTCTTTCTTGGTGATTCCTTTCTATTTCTCTCTCTCTTTCTCTCAGGGTAATAGGGAATTTTTTTTTTCTTTTGGCCGGTGTAGCATAAGCCTCAGGCTTCCTTGCACCATATGGCTGATAATAATAATAATAAATAATAATAAACTTGCGTGTACACCAATGCTAGGAGTTTAGTAAATAAATTTGATGAATTTGAGGTATTGCTCAAAACATCAAAGCCAGATATTGTTGGGATATCAGAGACTTGGTGTCACACAGATATAAGGGATGCAGAACTGCAATTTGGGGAGTACAACGTCTACAGAAAGGATAGACAGGATAGGAAGGGGGGATGGGTTATGCTATTAGTTAAGAAACACATAAAAACCAAGGAAGTGAAGCCAGTCGACATCGCCGGACAGTGCAGTGTTGAGTCAGTTTGGTGTGACATAAGCATTGGGAGATCAAAATTGAGAGTAGGAGTGTGCTATAGGCCTAATGACTCTGATGAGTACAATAAGGAACTGTACAGGGAAATAGAGTGGGCCAGTAAATCAGAGAGTCTTATAATGGGAGATTTTAATTTCCCAGATATTGACTGGAATTTGGGGGATGGTTATTCACACACTAGCAGGGCTTTTGTGGATTTATTGGATGATTCTTTTCTACATCAGCATGTTCGGGAGGCAACTAGAGGGAGTAATACTCTTGATTTGATTATCAGCAGTGATTCTTCATGCATTAAGAATCTGCAGATAAATGAACCACTAGGTGGCAGTGATCACAGTGTGCTGAAGTGGGATTTACTCAAAGAGGTAACTACCATAAGGGGTAAAGGGAAGGGTTATTGCTTCCGTAAAGGCGACTACGATGGACTGAGACAGTATTTAAATTCTATACAGTGGGACCAACTGATGATGTTACCAACAGCAAATTCAAAATGGGAAGCATTCAAAGAACCTATCTTGGAAGCTACTAGGCTTTACATACCAACTAAGAAATATTGTTCAAGGTTTAGGCCAAAATAGATGTCAGATGAACTAATGAAGCATATGGCAGAGAAGAAAAATGCATGGGATACTTACAAATTAACACATGACACAGAAGCCTATGATAGATACAAGTTGATATGCAACCAAGTTACAAAGGAGGTTAGGCAGACGAAGGCAGATTACGAGAAATCCTTGGCAAGGGATGCAAAGAAAAACAGCAAAGAGTTCTTTACTTATGTAAACTCTAGAAGGAAGGGGATGAATCAGATTGGTCCACTTGATATTGATGGGTCAACTGTTGATGATCCTGCTCAGGTAGCTAACAAACTAAATGAATATTTTGCATCGACATTCACACATGAGGAGTTATTCAGCAAGGGGAATGCCAGAGGTGTATTCAACTCTAGCAGTAAGCTACAGAATCTTCAAAAATAACTGGGAGTAAAGTGGAGGAGAAACTGTTGAAGATAAACACAAGAAAGGCACCCGGGGTGGATGGGATCTATCCAGTTATATTAAAGGATGCAGCAAAGGAAGTAAGCAAACCCTTAGCCATAATTATGAGAGCTTCCTTGGACTCAGGGGAGGTACCCATAGACTGGAAATGTGCAAATGTGACCCCAATTCACAAAGGAGGATCAAAGGCTGACACAAGTAATTATAGACCTGTGAGCTTAACTTCTGTTCCTGGAAAATTAATGGAGGCACTGGTTAAAGAAGCACTGCAGGATCATTTAGACAAGACTTCAGTTATAGCTCAGACACAGCATGGTTTTGTTAAGGGGAAGTCTTGCCTGACCAACTTGACTGGATACTATGATGCAGTCACAAAAGAACTGGATGCAGGGAATAACTTTGATATTATATACTTGGATCTTAGAAAGGCTTTTGATACTGTTGCACATGGAAGACTGCTACACAAATTGGAGCAGTGTGACATTGGAGGCAAATTGCTGCTAAGGATAAAGGGGTGGTTGAGGGGGAGAAGACAGAGTGGTAATCAATGGACACTGCTCATCGTGGACTAATGTTATTAGTGGAGTCCCTCAGGGCTCAGTGTTGGGTCCATTATTGTTTTCTGTATTTATAAATGATATTGATGATGGTATATCAAGCTTAATGTCCAAGTTTGCAGATGATACAAAGGTTGGCAGGGTTGTCAAGGACACTACTGACACTATGCTGCTGCAACAGGATCTGGAAAGGTTGAGCAGATGGGCTGAGAGGTGGCAAATGAAGTTTAACATTGACAAATGTAAAGTACTACACATGGGAAACAGCAACCCCAGAGCAATGTGTCAACTCTGTGGTACTACACTGACAGTGGTAGAGAATGAAAGGGACTTGGGGGTGGTTGTGCAGGCAGATATGAAGTTCTCTGAGCAGTGCAGACAGGCTGCAAGAGTAGCTAATGGAGTATTGTCAATGATATACAGGAATTTTTCCAGCAGGGATAAGGAGGTGATTATTCCATTGTATAAGGCAATGGTCAGGCCACACCTAGAGTATACAGGTCTGGAGGCCTCATTTCAAGAAGGATGTAGAGCTGCTGGAACAAGTACAGAGAAGGGCAACAAGATTAGTGAATGGAACAAAGGGGTGCTCTTACGAAGAAAGGCTTAAGTTTTGCAAAGTTCAGTGTCTGGAGACTAGGCACCAGCGAGGTGATCTGATAGAGGTGTATAAAGCCTTGAATGGTTTAAGCATGCTCAATGCTGATGGGATTCTTCCTCTAGCTCAGAAAAATCACCTGAGAGGGCATAAATTCAAATTGAGGAAAGACAGATGTAGGATAGACGTGCGGAAATTTGCCTTTAGCCAGCGGGTGGTTGGTTGGTGGAACAGACTTCCATCCCTTGTGGTGGAGGTTGATAGCCTAAATAAGTTTAAGGCTCAGCTGGACAGGTATTTTGAACGAACAAGAGAGGTGAAGTGGAAGTGGGTTTTTTTTTTTTTTTTGGCTGATGCTGCATAAGCTTGCTTTCTTGCATGAAATGCCTCTACTAATGCTAATACATTCACACATGAGGAATTATAAAGGTTTGAAAATGGCAGAAGGTTATCAAATTGTAGCAGAATACTTAATGATTTTGTAATAACTGAGAACAAAGTGGAGGAGAAATTGTTGAAGTTAAACATAAGAAAAGAACCTGGGGTGGATGGGATCTATCCAGTTATATTAAAGGAGGCAGCAAAGCAACTAAGCAAACCCTTAGCCATAATTATGAGAGCATCCTTGGACTCAGGGGAGGTTCCCACTTCGATCCCACTTCACAAAGTGGGATCGAAGGGTGACACGAGTAATTACAGACCAGTTAGTTTAACTTCTGTTCCAGGTAAAATAATGAAGTCACTAGTTAAAGATGCATTGCAGGATCATCGAGACAAGACTGCAGCAATAATTCAGACACAGCATGAGTTTGTTAAAGGAAAGCCTTGTCTGACAAATTTGATAGGATATTATGATGTGGTTACAAAGGAACTAGATGCAAAAAATAATTCTGATATCATATATTTGGATTTCAGGAAAGCTTCTGACACTGTTGCACATGGAAGACTACTGTACAAATTGGAGCAGAATGGTATTAAGGGTAAGTTGCTACAATTGATAAAAGGATGGTTAAGTGGGAGAAGACAGAGGGTGGTAATCAATGGGTGCTGCTCTTCATGGACTAATGTTATTAGTGGAATCCCACAGAGTTCGGTGTTGGGTCCACTGTTGTTTTGTATATTTATCAATGATATTGATGAAGGTATATCAAGCTTAATGTTGAAGTTTGCAGATGATACAAAATTTGGCAGGGTTGTTAATGACAGCAATGGCAGTGTGCTACTGCAACAGGATCTAGAAAATTTGGGCAGATGGGCTAAGAAGTGGCAAATGAAGTTTAACCTTGACAAATGCAAAGTACTGCATATGGGTAGAAGTAAACCCAGAGAAATGTACCAACTGTGTGGTACTACACTTAAGGTGGTAGAAAATGAAAAAGGCCTGGGAGTAATTGTGCAGTCAGATATAAAGTTTTCTGAGTAATGCAGACAGACTGCCAGGGCAGGTCATGGGGTGTTGTCAATGATATACATGGATTTTGCTAACAGGAAAAAGGAGGTGATTGTCTCTCTGTATAAGACAATGGTCAGTCCACACCTTGAGTACTGGGTACAGGTCTAGAGGCCTCATTTTAGGAAGGATGTAGATTTGCTTGAGTGTGTACAGAGAAGGGCAACAAGATTGGTGAGGGGAATGAAGAGGTCCTCTTACCAAGAGAGGCTTAAGTTCTGCAAATTGCAGTGGCTGGAGACTAGGCACCTGCACGGTGATCTGATTGAGGTGTATAAGGCCTTGAATGGGTTGAGCACACTGAATTCTGATGGGATCCTTCCACTTATTCAGATTACGAACCTGAGGGGGCATAAATTCAAATTAAGAAAGGACAGATGTAGAACAGATGTGCGGAAATTTGCCTTTAACTGCTGGGTGGGTAACTGCTGGAACAAACTTCCATCTGTCGTTGTGGAAGTTGATAGGTTGAATAAATTTAAGGAGGAACTGGACAAGCAATTGACTACTATTAGCCAAAAAATAATAAAAAAGTTACCATTACTGTCATTACCTCTCTACCCCTTCTAATAATTTGCCTAGTTCTTTCTTAAATTTATTCAAACTACCCACTTCGACAACACAGATAGAAGTTTGTTCCAACAATCAGCTACTTACCTGCTAGCTGAAAGTAAATTTCCACACATCCATCCTTCCTCAATTTAACTTTTTGTCTCTAATGTGTATTATTTGAACAAGAGGAAGCATTTCGATCAGTCAATCCATTCAAAGCAATAAATACAATCCAATCTCCTCACAGGTGAGCAGTTTCCAGATGCTGCAATTTGCAGAACTTAGCATTTGTTGGCAAGAGTGCTGTTCTATTCCCTTCACAATCTCATTATCCTTATCTGCACCCATTCCAACAGATCCACATCTATTCTAAAATGAGACTTCCAGAGATGTGGCTAAAGCATTGCTTTATACAATATATAAAAAAAATCACCTGCTGTTAAAATTTCTGTATATACCACTGAAAAAACCCCATAGGCTGTCCTAGCAGATTGTCTGCACGGTTCAGAGAACTTCATGTCTGATGGAACAATTCACCCCAGTTCTTTTTTTGTTCTCCACTATCCTCAACATAGCTGGTATGTTACTCTGGGATTACTTCTATAGCTATGCAGTATCTTGCACTTGTCAATGTTAAACTTCAATTGCCACTTTTCAATCCATCTGCCTAATTTTTTTGATCTTGGTGCAATGGCATACCCGACTACTATCATTAACTGACCTGCCAACCTTTGTATCATCTGCATAGTTTCTCTGGCTTTGAGTACAACTTAAGATTCACCAGAGTATGGTGGTAATTCTACTTCTCTTAAACTCTATCATTATTGCTTCTCTAAGTATTTCACAAGAACTGAATTCCTTTGGTATGGGTTTGGTACTGACAAATTCTTTGGCCTTGAATTGCAATCTAGATTTCAAAACTAGGATGTCTGTGCCAATTAGCCATTCTCTGAAGTAACTACTATAGTGGAATATCTTCAGAATCTCACAAACAGATACAGGATTGAACCTGGATTTTCAGACTTCAGTTGTTCTTGATTGTTAATTCTTCAAGAAACAACATTAGTAGTAGAAAATAATGTAAGAAAACAAGCTTATACAACATCAGGCAAAAAACAATGACATTTCACTTATTCATTCCTCCCAATAGTTTGTCTAGTTCTTCTTTGAATTTATTTAAGCTATCAACTTCCACAACAACAGATGGAAATTTGTTCCAGCAATCAACTACCCAATGGCTGAGGAAAACTTCTGAAAGTCTATTCTACAACCATCTTTCATCAATTTGTGCTTCCTCGTACGTAGTCTGAGCAAGAGGTAGAATTCCATTAGCGTGGAGCTTTCTCAATCCATTCAAGGCTGTAATCAGATCACCTCACAAGTGCCTATTCTCCAGACGCTGCAGAATCAAAGCCTTTCTCGGTAAGGGCAATCCTTTGTTCTGCTCATCAATCTTGTTGCCTTTCTCTGTACTCATTCCAGAAGCTTTATATCCTTTCTAAAAGGAGGCCTCCAGACCTATATGCACTACTCAAGATGTGGCCTGACCATTGCCTTGAGCTTAGCATTCGTCAGACCACAATTACTGCATTCGTTTGGCACACTTTCGCAGCCTATCTGCATTGGTCAAAGAACTTCATATCTAACTGCACAATTACCCACTCCCCAGATCTTTTTCATTTTCCACTAGCCTGGGTATAGTACCACAGAGCTGTTATTACTCTGGAGTTCTACAGTGGTGTTCAAATAACATGCATCACCTAGGAATTTCACATTTCTAACCCTTTTTTGCGATGGCATGTTACATTAATGACTAGCATCACAAATAGAAATATAAACAAAAGAGATTTATTACTAGTTAACGCAAAGATAAGTAATATTTGACAGGTGCTCTCAAAATATTCCAAAATGAGCATCTGCAACCTTTATGCAACAACAACAGTTTTGGTAAACATGACAATTAGGCTGAAATGTTATCAGAAGCCCTCAATTTGCTTCAATTCGTCATTAGTGAGGGGAATGAAGGGATCCTCTTACCAAGAGAGGCTTAAGTTCTGCAAATTGCAGTGGCTGGAGACTAGGCACCTGCACGGTGATCTGACTGAGGTGTATAAGGCCTTGAATGGGTTGGGCACGCTGAATTCTGATGGGATCCTTCCACTTGTTCAGATTACGAACCTAAGGGGAGATAAATTCAAATTAAGAAAGGACAGATGTAGAAGAGATGTGCAGAAATTTGCCTTTAGCCAGCGGGTGGTTAATTGCTGGAACAAACTTCCATCTGTCGTTATGGAAGTTGATAGACTGAATAAATTTAAGGAGGAACTGAATAGGCATTTGGAGGGAATGGTGTGATTTTTTTTTGGCTGATGCTGCATAAGCTCATACACTTGCTTTCTTGCATCACGTGCACTACTACTACTACTTTAAATGGAAAACAAAATCAAAAGTTCACCAGGTGCAAACTAATATTTAGTTGAACTGCCTCTGGCCCTGACGACAGCAGCACACCGTCGAGGCACTGACAAAATCAATTTCTGAAGATAATCATCTGATAGTTCATGGTTCCAAACATGAATTATGGCTTCCTGAAGTTCATGAAGGGTCTTTGGTTTCTTTCTGGCAACTGCAGATTCCACACGATGCCAACAGTTCTCTATAGGATTCAGGTCCGGCCTGTTTCCTGGCCAGCTAACAGTTGTAATGGACCATTCTTCCAACCATTTCTTCACCTGTAACAAATGTAAACATATTACTGTTGAACCTCTAATGCAGAAATGAAGCTAAAGCAACTACAGAAGCGTCTACTTACACTCTTCACACAATCACAAGGAGCAGAGTCCTCCTGAAAGATGCAGCTGCTTGGCAGGTTGAAATGGTCTCCAATGGTTGGCAGCAATTTGCCTTCCAATATAGCCAGGTATCCATTGGCATTTACGGAATCTTTTATAAACTGCAGGTGACCTAGACCGCGATACAAAATGCACTCCCGTTTTATTTGCCTGGTAGGGAATTTCACTGAAGACACCATACAGTCCGGATGGTATTCTTCACGTCTACAATGAATCATTTGTCTCCCATCAGAGCCATGTGGGTTGAATTTTTTCTCATTCGAGAAAATAACTGACTTCCACTGCTCGGAGGTGCATTTGACATGCTCCTTACACCAAATTAATCAGGCCTTTTTCATTTTTTGTGTGAGGAAGGGCTTCTTAGGACAATGGGCTACAAGTCCTTTTCTGAAGAGTCGTCTTCTGACTGTTACTGCACTTACTACCACTCCTGTATGTTCTTCCCATTCTCTTTTCAGCTCAGACAAAGAAACTTACGGTTTTTAAGGCATAAGTGCTTCAAAATGCAGTCCTGTTTTGGCGTAGAGACTCGTTTGCATCCGGTTCCTTCTTTCCTATCAGAAGAACCAGTATTCTTGAGTTTGGAATGAAATCTACTCACTGTCGACTGATTAAAAGACACTATAAGCAATATGATGGGAAGAACATCCTTCCTCACGTAAAGCAACAATAACTCTTTCTTTGTGGGTCAACTGCATGTAACTCACTATCCTGACACAAGCAAGGAATGACTGCAACTCTGCAGAGCATGCTTATACTGTATGGGTGAAAGTAACAGCTGATGCAATATTACATCATCATCTATGCGTGTCAATCTTATCTGATGCAATCTGTAAGAAATACTACCATATACTTACGTTATTCAGACGACAATTAAAATTTTAAGGGGTGATGCACTTCCTTTGAACACCAGTGTATATACAGTACTTTGCACATATCCAACTTCAATTGCCATTTCTCAGCCCATCTACCTAACTTTTCTAGGGCTTGTTATTATTATTAGTCATATGGTGCAAGGAAGCCTGAGGCTTATGCTGCACCAGCCAAAAAAAAATTTGAGTTACCCTGTGTGTGTGTGTGTGTGTGTGTGTGTGTGTGTGTGTGTGTGTGTGTGTGTGTGTGTGTGTGTGTGTGTGTGAGAAGTAGAAGGAAATCACCAAGAAAGAGAAGAATGATGATATCCAGCTGAGGACCCTGGGTGTGCCAAGCCCATACTCACCAGATGTGAGCCTCTGGGGTTGATTACTGTCATTCAAATCTTTAACCACTATGCCAACCTTTATATCATCTGCAAACTTGATAAGACTCATAAGGCGTCATCAATAATAGCATTAATAGAGGCATATGGAGACTAGGAGACTAGGCACCAGCGAGGTGATCTGATAGAGGTGTATAAAGCCTTGAATGGTTTAAGCATGCTCAATGCTGATGGGATTCTTCCTCCAGCTCAGAAAAATCACCTGAGAGGGCATAAATTCAAATTGAGGAAAGACAGATGTAGGATAGACGTGCGGAAATTTGCCTTTAGCCAGCGGGTGGTTGGTTGGTGGAACAGACTTCCATCCCTTGTGGTGGAGGTTGATAGCCTAAATACGTTTAAGGCTCAGCTGGACAGGTATTTTGAACGAACAGAGGGGTGAAGTGGAAGTGGGTTTTTTTTTTTTTTTTTTTTTGACCGATGCTGCATAAGCTTGCTTTCTTGCATCAAATGTCTCTACTAATGCTAATGCGAAGCAAGAAAGCAAGCTTATGCAGCTTCAGCCGAAAAAAAAAAAAAAAACACTTCTATTTCACCCCTCCATTCATCCAAAATACCTGTCCAGCTGAGCCTTAAATTTATTTAGGCTATCAACTTCCACAACAAGGGATGAAGTCTGTTCCACCAACCAACTACCCGCTGGCTAAAGGCAAACCTCCGCACATCTATCCTACATCTGTCTTTCCTCAATTTGAATTTATGCCCTCTCAAATGATTATTCTGAAAAAGAGGAAGAATTCCATCAGCACTGAGCATGCTCAAACCATTCATGGCTTTATACATCTCAATCAGATCACCTCACAGGTGCCTAGTCTCCAGACACTGTAATTTGCAAAGTTTAAGCCTTTCTTCACAAGAGCAAACCTTTGTTCCATTCACTAATCCTGTTGCCCTTCTCTGTACTCGTTCCAACAGCTCTACGTCCTTCTTAAAATGAGGCCTCCAGACCTGTATACAGTATTCAAGCTGTGGCCTGACCATTGCCTTATATAAGGGAATAATCACCTCCTTATCCCTGCTAGAAATATTTCTTTTTTATCATTGACAAGACACCATGAGCTACTCTTGCAGACCGTCTGCACTGCTCAGAAAACTTCATATCTGACTGCACAATTACCCCCAGGTCCTTTTCGTTCTATACCACTGTCAGTGTAGTAGCACAGAGTGGATTCGTCACTCTGGGGTTGCTGCTTCCCATATATAGTACTTTACATTTGTCAATGTTAAACTTCATTTGCCACCTCTCAGCCCATCTGCTCAATTTTTCTAGATCCTGTTGCAGCAGCATACTGTCATTAGTGTCCTAAACAACCTTGCCAACCTTCGTATCGTCTGCAAACCTGGACATTAAGGTTGATATACCATCATTAATATCATTTATAAATACAGAAAACAACAACGGACCTAATACTGAACCCTGAGGGAATCTACTAATAACATTAGTCCACGATGAGCAGTGTCCATTGATTACCACTCTGTCTTCTCCCACTCAACCATCCCTTTATCCATAGCAGCAATTTTCCTCCAATGCCACACTGCTCCAATTTGTGCAGCAGTCTTCCATGTGCAACAGTATCAAAAACCTTTCTAAGATCCAAATTTATTCCCTGCATCCAGTTCCTTTGTGACCACATCATAGTATCCAATCAAATTGGCCAGGCAAGGCTTTCCCTTAACAAAACCATGCTGTCTCTGAGCTATAACTGAAGTCTTGTCTAGATGATCCTGCAGTGCTTCTTTAACCAGTGCCTCCATTAATTTTCCTGGAACAGAAGTTAAACTAACAAGTCTATAATTACTTGTGTTGCCCTTTGATCCTCCTCTGTGAATTGGGGTCACATTTGCACATCTCCAGTCCATGAGTACTGTCCCTTAGTCCAAAGAAGCTCTCATAATTATGGCTAAGGGTTTGCTTACTTCCTTTGCTGCCTCCTTTAATATAACTGGATAGATCCCATCCACCCCGGGTGCCTTTTTTTATGTTTATCTTCAACAATTTCTCCTCCACTTTCCTCTCAGTTATTACAAAATCATCCAGCTCACTGCCAGAGTTTCACCCACCTCCCTGAATAACACCTCATGGGTGAATGTAGATGCAAAATACTCATTTAGTTTGTTAGCCACCTGAGCAGGATCATCAACAGTTGAACAATCAATATCCAGTGGACCAATCTGATTCATCCCTTTCCTTCTAGACTTTACATAGGTAAAGAACTTTGTTGTTTTTCTTTGCATCCTTTGCCAAGGATTTCTCATAATCTGCTTTTGTCTGCCTAATCTCCTTTGTGACTTGGTTACAGACCAGCTTATATCTATTATTATATTGTTAATAATAGCTATATGGTACAAGGAAGCCTGAGGCTTATGCTGTACCAGCCAAAAAAAATTTTGGTACCCTGAGAGTGAGAGAGAAGAAGGAGGGAATCAACAAAAAAAGGAGAAGAATGATGATATCCAGCTCAGGACCCTGGGTGTGCCAAGCCCATACCCACAAAATGGGGATATCATAGGGGATATCATAGGCTTCCATGTCACCCATTAATTTATATGTATCCACTGCATTTCTTCTCTTGCCACATGTCTCATTAGTTCATCTGATGTCCATTTCGGTCTAAACCTTGAACAATATTTCTTAGTTGGTATGTAGAGTCTAGTAGCTTCCAAGATAAATTCTTTGAATGCTTCCCATTCTGAATTTGCTGTTGGTAACATCATCAGTTAGTCCCACCGTACAGAATTTAAATACTGTCTCAGACCACCATAGTCACCTTTATGAAAGCAAAAACCCTTCCCTTTACCCCCGATGGTAGTTAACCTCTTTGAGTAAATTCCACTTCATCACACTGTGATCACTGCCACCTAGTGGTTCCTTTATCTGCAGATTCTTATCATTGACATAGGTGCCAGCACCATGGTGCAAATGCACCACCTTGGATTTCGAAGTAAAACACAATTTCTAATATTTTCAATAATTTAATTGAAACATTAAAACAAAAATTCTACAAATAATTTATCAAAACAAGAACAAAATTAGAAAGTACTGTGCAGTACTTTATCCCACCAATCACGAAAGGTTGGCTCCGCTTTACATGTAAATCAGTGAAACGTGAGACTTAATTAAGATATTGCATATATTCGAAAATCTGGCGAACAAACAATTTATGCCCACATGCACATTTCACAAAATATCCAGCCAGTGCCCACGATGAATGATAAATATAAGGAAAACAATGGGTCCAACACTGAATCACGGGTATTCCACTAATAACATTAATCCATGAAGAGTAGTGTCCATTGATTACCACTCTCTGCCTTCTACCACTCAACCATAACTTTATCCATAGCAGCAACTTGCCCTTAAAACAGAGGCAGCCCATAAGGCAGAATGCACTGGCCCACAGGAACTAGTAGTTGTTGGTGACTCTATTGTCAGGGAAACGGAGAACATGCTTTGTAAAAAGGATAGGTGGAACAGGACCAGGGTATGTCTGCCAGGGGCAAAGGTTGATGACGTTGTAGAGCGGATATCATCTTTTAAGAGCACAAAAGGTGATATAGTTGTACACGTTGGCACTAATGATATTAAGAGTAGGAGACCAGCGGAATTACTTAACAAGTACAGGTCACTGTTGAAAAAAAAGCCGTGAAGTAGGGTTGAATTTGAAAGTGTCTGCAATTCTGCCCAGACACGATAGGAGGGAGTATATGATGAGAGCTTTGTCGATCAATTCAGCCCTGGAAAGATTGTGCAAGGCTCAAGGGGTAGAATTTTTTTCAGCCTGGACTGTACTTCTTAACAGGAGAGATTGCTTCTACAGGGATGGGATACACTTAAATAGAAAGGGTGCAAGAATATTTGCTGATGCTATCGAGGCAGTGTTAGGTGGGTCGGAAAACTGCTAGCTTGGGGGGAGACAAAGACTAATAGATTAACAGTAGCCACAGGCAGAGGTGAAAGAGATTCTTGCACTGATTCTATTGGAATGAGCAGAAGCCTGAAAAACAAGATGCAGGATATTTCAGAGACTGCTGGGAGCCATTGCGGTACAAGTAAACACATGGGTTGTGTTAGGGTAGCTAAGAATAGAAACAGGTGCAGGTATACTTGTGTGTACACCAATGTTAGGAGTTTAGTAAATAAATTTGATGAATTTGAGGTATTGCTCAAAACATCAAAGACAGATATTGTTGGGATATCAGAGACGTGGTGTCACACAGAAATAAGGGATGCAGAACTGGAATTTGGGGAGTACAACGTCTACAGAAAGGATAGACAGGATAGGAAGGGGGGAGTGGCCAGTCGACATCGCTGGACAGTTCAGTGTTGAGTCAGTTTGGTGTGACATAAGCATTGGGAGATCAAAATTGAGAGTAGGAGTGTGCTATAGGCCTAATGACTCTGATGAGTATAATAAGAAACTGTACAGGGAAATAGAGTGGGCCAGTAAATCAGAGAGTCTTATAATGGGGGATTTTAATTTCCCAGATATTGACTGGAATTTGTGGTTTGGTCACTCACACACTAGCAAGGCTTTTGTGGATTTATTGGATGATTTTCTACACGAGCATGTTCGGGAGGCAACTAGAGGGAGTAATACTCTTGATCTGATTATCAGTAGTGATTCTTCATGCATTAAGAATCTGCAGATAAAGGAACCACCAGGTGGCAGTGATCACAGTGTGTTGAAGTGGGATTTACTCAAGGACGTAACTATCATCAGAGGTAAAGGGAAGGGTTTTTGCTTTAGTAAAGGCGACTATGATGGTCTGAGACAGTATTTAAATTCTATACAGTGGGACCAACTGACGATGTTACCAACAGCAAATTCAAAATGGGAAGCATTCAAGGAACTAATCTTGGAAGCTACCAGGCTTTACATACCAACCAAGAAATATTGTTCAAGGTTCAGGCCTAAATGGTTGTCAGATGAACTAACGAGACATATGGCAGAGAAGAAAAATGCATGGGATACATACAAATTAATGGGTGACATGGAAGCGTATGATAGATATAAGTTGGTCGGTAACCAAGTCACAAAGGAGATTAGGCAGGCAAAGGCAGATTATGAGAAATCCTTGGCAAAGGATGCAAAGAAAAACAGAAAAGAGTTCTTTACCTATTTAAACTCAAGAAGGAAAGGGATGAATCAGATTGGTCCACTGGATGTTGATGGTTCAACAGTTGAGGATCCTGCTCAGGTGGCTAACAATCTAAACAAGTATTTTGCATCTACATTCACACATGAGGAGTTATTCAGGAAGGGGATGTCGTAGGTGAAGTAAACATTGGCAGTGAGCTAGATGATTTTCTAATAACTGAGAGGAAAGTGGAGGAGAAATTGTTGAGAATAAACATAAAAAAGGCACCCGGGGTGGATGGGATCTATCCAGTTATATTAAAGGAGGCAGCAAAGGAAGTAAGCAAACCCCTAGCCATAATTATGAGAGCTTCTTTGGACTCAGGGGAGGTACCCATAGACTGGAGATGTGCAAATGTAACCCCAATTCACAAAGGAGGATCAAAAGTTGACACAAGTAATTATAGACCTGTTAGTTTAACTTCGGTTCCAGGAAAATTAATGGAGGCACTGGTTAAAGAAGCACTGCAGGATCATCTAGACAAGAATTCAGTTATAGCTCAGACACAGCATGATTTTGTTAAGGGCAGGTCTTGTCTGACCAATTTGATTGGATACTATGATGTAGTCACAAAAGAACTGGATGCAGGGAAACTTTGATATTATATATTTGGATCCTAGAAAGGCTTTTGATACTGTTGCGCATGGCAGACTGCTGCACAAATTTGAGCAGTGTGGCATTGGAGGCAAATTGCTGCTATGGATAAAGGGATGGTTGAGTGGCAGAAGACAGAGAGTGGTAATCAATGGACACTGCTCAACGTGGACTAATGTTATTAGTGGAGTTCCTCAGGGTTCAGTGTTGGGTCCATTGTTGTTTTCTGTATTTATAAATGATATTGATGATGGTATATCAAGCTTAATGCCCAAGTTTGCAGACGATACAAAGGTTGGCAGGGTTGTTAAGGACACTACTGACGCTATGCTGCTGCACAACAGGATCTGGAAAGGTTGAGCAGATGGGCTGAGAGGTGGCAAATGAAGTTTAACACTGACAAATGTAAAGTACTACATATGGGAAACAGTAACCCCAGATCAACGTATCAACTCTGTGGTACTACACTGACAGTGGTAGAGAATGAAAAGGACCTGGGGGTAATTGTGCAGGCAGATATGAAGTTCTCTGAGCAATGCAGATGAGCTGCAAGAGTAGCTCATGGTGTCTTGTCAATGATATACAGGAATTTTTCTAGCAGGGATAGGGATGTGATTATTCCCTTGTATAAGGCATTGGTCAGGCAACACCTTGAGTACTGTATACAGGTCTGGAGGCCTCATTTCAAGAAGGATGTAGAGCTGCTGGAACGAGTACAGAGAAGGGAAACAAGATTAGTGAATGGAACAAAGGGTTGCTCTTATGAAGAAAGGCTTAAGTTTTGCAAATTACAGTGTCTGGAGACTAGGCATCGGCGAGGTGATCTGATAGAGGTGTATAAGGCTTTGAATGGCTTGAGCATGCTCAACACCGATGGGATTCTTCCTCTTGCTCAGAATAATCACCTGAGAGGGCATAAATTCAAATTGAGGAAGGATGGATGTCAGATAGATGTGCGGAAATTTGCCTTTAGCCAGCGGGCAGTTGGTTTGTGGAATAGACTTCCATCACTTGTTGTTGAAGTTCATAGCCTAAACAAATTTAAGGCTCAGCTGGACAGGTATTTCGAACGAAAGGAGGGGTGAAATGGGAGTAATGGTTGTGTTTTTTTTTGGCTGATGCTGAATAAGCTTGCTTCCATGCATCACATGCCTCTACTAATGCTAATGCCACATTCTTCCAATTTATATTTTTTATGTGCAATAGTATCAAAAGCTTTCCTGTAATCCAAGTATATGATATCAAAATTATTTTTTGCATACAGATCCTTTGTCACCACATCCTAGTTTCCAATCAAACTGGTCATACAAAAATTCTCCTTAACAAACTCATCCTGTGTCTGAAGTATAATTGCAGCTTTTCTAGATGATCCCACATTACTTCTTTTACAAGAGACTCCATTATTTTCCCTGGAACAGACGTTCAACTAACAGGTCTGTAATTACTTGCGTGACCTTTAATTACCTCTGTGAATTTGGGATGCATTCACACATCTTCAGTTTGCGGGAAAATCCCCTGAATCCAAGGACGCTCTCATAATTATGGCTAAGGGTTTGCTTACTTCCTTCACTGCCTCCTTTAACAATTGACTGGATAGATCACATCCAACCTAGGTCCTTTCTTATGTTTAACTTCAACAATTTCTCTTCCAATTTTCTCTCAGTATTACAAAATCATTTATCTCTCTGTTAAGAGTTTCATAAACTTCTGGCATCTCCTTACCTAAAGAATTGCTCATGTATGAATGTTTGTTATTTGGTTTTTAGGAGCATTAGAAACTAAGGCCATATTGCTCCGGGGATATGCAATGGTCATTCCCTGAACTTTCTGCATCCTCTGTATTTGGTGGTCACGGGCTCGAATTATGGTCTAATCAATAAGTGTGTGCTACGCACTGCTGCTCCTGCCCACCTGGCTACGGAGGCGCCATGTATGAATGTGGACAAAAAAAATACTCATTCAGTTTGTCAGTAACCTGAGCAGGATCATCAACAGTCAAATCATTGATATCAAGTGGACCAATGATTCATCCCCTTCCTTCTAGTGTTTATATAGGTAAAAAAGTCTTTGCTGTTTTTCTTTGCATCCTTCTCCAAAGATTTCTTGTAATCAGCCTTTGCTTGACTAATCTCCTGTGTGGCTTGATTACAGACTATTTCATAGGCTACTGTGTTGCCTGATAATTTATATGCATCCCATGAATTCTTCTCTGCCACAAGTCCCATCCATTCATCTGTCATCCATTTATAGCTTGAAGAGTATTTCTTAGCTGGCATGTTGTTGTTTGTTTGGTTTTTAGGAGCATTAACAACTAAGGCCATATTGCTCCGGGGATATGCGGTAGTCATTCCCTGACCTTTCCGCATCCTCCATATTTGGTAGTCACGGGCTCGAACCCCAGTCTAATCAAGAAGTGTGCTACGCACTGCTGCTCCTGTCCACTTGGCTACGGAGGCGCCATAGCTGGTATGAAAAGCCTAGTTGCTTCTATGATTAATTCCTTGAATGCCTCACATTTAGAATTTGCTGATGGTAACATCATCAGTTAGTCCCACTGCACAGAATTTAAAAACTGAAACCACCTTTATGAAAGCAAAATCCCTTCCCTTTACCCTTGATAGTAGTTACACTCTCTGCATTGGTTTTATTTTGAACAATATTTGTCGTCATTGTTTCACTAAAAAATTATTCACAAATTAACAATTTTTAAAATTCACTATTATTCATATTTAACTTCTCAAATTACATTAACTTTCTGATCATACTCTGCACTCCAAAAGATGTAATAATGGGGGGGGGGAAGAATTGTGTGCAGCCCTAACTACTCCAAAGGAATATGACTGCTGTTGGTTTCCTAATACTGCACACAGATCCTGTCACATGTCTTGCTTCATAACAGAATTTAATACATATTTTATGAACACACTTGTATAGTTGTGACCTTGTAATCTTATCTTAAAATAAAATTTAGTTAACACTTGTCAAATATTATAAATCCATTTCAAACCCTAAGTTAAAAAAAAAAAAAAAAAAGTTTCGCATTAAATTTTATTTGCTCTATTGAAAAGACATTTATGGCACACCCAAGGGCCTGAGCTGCATATCATCATTCTTCTGATTCCCTTCTACTTTTGACTTTCTCTCAGGGTAACTTGGGGAAATTTGTTTTGGCTGGTCCAGCATAAGCCAAAGGCTTCCTTGCACCATATTGCTAATAATAATAATTACTCCAAAGACTGTTGTCGTAATAAAGATTTACAATTTTTTTCGATTGCTGATAAAATTGGACTTGATAACAGGTGACTGTTTTTATCTTTATCAAACTAAATGTCATTTACCGAGTTAAAAAAAAAAAAAAAAAAAAAAAAAATTGCCTACCTTATACAGTTAAACGATATTGGGGAAGTCGCCTAAACGTGGTTCCGAATTCAGTTTCCCTTCTCCCTCGCCGCTGAACAATCATCTCAGTACTATTACTAGCGTTGTTCGCCTCCTTGGTTGTTGAAAAACACACATTAGACTGAATAAAACATTGTCGGAACACCGAATCTACTAACTATTCGGATATACAAAGATTTAATACAAAAATTAAAAAATACATGAAACTTCATTAAATTTTAAATTTCATTTTCACTTATTTTTATTAATTCAGTTTAATTACATGACAGGAACATATTTTTGCAATACAGGCAAACAAAATACATGTCGTCCTTTTATTCCAGAGTGTATAAAGTTATCGTAAAATTTTTGGTAGGACCACAGAGAAGATAATACTACTCCGAGTAATGTTACTACTCTGTGGGTGGGGCATACTTGATAGAAAACTATTGAAATGCTGGGGGGGGAGTAGGTATATGGGTTGGAAAAATGCTTTATGTACACTTCGTTTCATGTGTACGAAACGAAGTAGAACATAAAAGTTTGTCATGGAGTAATGTGAGTGGAGCGTGGAAGACCTACATCTGCGCAATGAACGACAGCATGAAATGCCATAATTCTTCTTGACAAGTTAAAAAACAATACCCTTCGCCCTATGTAAGTCAAGCCCATATCTTGCGCAATGGGCAACGAAACCCCTATACCGCCACAGATGATATTACATATAAATTGAAATTGCTACATAAATAACCGTACGTTAAAATCAAACTCATATTTACGTAAGTAAACTTCATACACACACATACAGTTTATTGATGCATGACCTATTACTAATCTCCAGTTTAATTGACAATACTGTATGTTGCACGTCAAAGTGCAAATAACACTAACAGAAAGATAGCAACATAACATCACAGAAGAGTAATAGCAGAAGTTTCCTTAATTACGAAAGAACTCACAATCAAAATATCAAGCAGAAATCATCATACTGCTACTTCAGCGCTACACCATAGCATAATAATCATGATTAAAAACAAAATTAGTCTAAATGCAAAAAAAAAAAAAAAAAAAAAAAGACTTTAAAACTTATATTGTCATATTCTCTCTCTGTATTGTTGTACACTTGTACAGTATTATATATATATATATATATATATATATATATATATTACCCCAGGGGATCACATCTGGTAAGTATGGGCTTGGCAAACCCAGGGTCCTGAGCTGGTTATCATCATTCTTGCTTTCTTGGTATTTCCCTTCTACTTCTGACTCTCTGTCTCTCTCAGTGTAACGCAAGAATTTTTTTTTTCCCCGCGTTGGTGCAGCATAAGCCTCAGCCTTGCTTGCACCATACGGCTCATAATAATATACAATATTTCACCGCTCAAACCCCCTGATGAATAGCGGAGGAATGTCTATGTGGATTGATATAGTTGAATGGATCAATCAAACTTACAAAAAACTCCACAGTAACCCACCTACTGTCTTTTTTATTCTACACTACTCAGCGTAGTGTAGAATAAAAAGGACCTGGGAATAATTATGCAGTCAGATATGAAGTTTTCTGAGTAATGCAGACAGGCTATAAGAGTATCTCATGGGGTCTTGTCAAAGATTGTAGGAATTTTGCTAGCAGGGATAAGAAGTTAATTATCCCCATGAACAAGACAATGGTCAGGCCATACCTTGAGTACTGCACACGAGTTTGCAGGCCTCGTTTTAGGAAAGATGTGCTATGAGAACAAGTGCGGAGAAGGGTAACGAGATTAGTCAGTGGAACAAAGGGTTACTGTTACGAAGATAGCTTAACTTCTGGAAATTGCAACGGGGAAATTTAAGTGAAACACCTCATAGGAAAGCAGTAGTTTTTGTAATGGTTGTATACATATTTAGCATTAGCATTAGTAGAGGTGTAAGATGCAAGAAACCAAGCTTATCCAGCATCCGCCAAAAAAAAAAAAAAAACTCCGATTTCAACCCTCCATTCGTTCCAAATGCCCGTCCAGCAAAGCCTTAAATTTATTTACGCTATTAGCTTTCACAACAAATGATGGAAGCCTGTTCCACAATCACCTACTCGCTGGTTAAACGCAAATTTCCGCACATCTATATCTATTCTACAACTATCTTTCCTCAATTTGAAACTGTCCCCCCCCCTCAGGTTCTTAGTCTGGCAAGAGGAAAACCCATCAGCATTCAACTTGCTCAACCCATTCAAGGCCTTATACACCTCAATCAAATCACCTCGCAGGTGCCTACTCTCCAGGCACTGCAATTTCCAGAACTTAAGCCTTTCTTGGTAAGAGCGCCCCTTTATTCCCCTCAATAATCTTGATGCCCTTCTTCGTACTCGTTCTAGCAACTCTACATCCTTCCAAAAATGAGGCCTCCAGACTGTACACAGTACTCTAAGTGTGGCCTGGCCATTGCATCGTATAATGAGATAATCAACTCCCTGTCCCTGCTAGCAAAATTCCGATATATCAGTTAGGTGGCCAACTTAAATTGTGATGCGTCTACTTTTTCCTTCAAAATGTGCCGCGATCTACCATCTCAAGAATTTCATTGCACATGGTTAAAAAAGTTAATCAATACATTGAAAAATGTTGTTTATAAATTTTTAAAATTAAATATAATTCAGAATTCTTATTTTAAATTCATACGTATTTAAATTTTTAATTTATGTGAAGTTTCTGCCAAGTTTTCAAAATGGGGGATATACTGTGATAAGGCCAACAATAAGAATCTTCTGTATGCAAGTCCGTAAGAGAACAGCGTTTCTTCGTCTTTCTTTGTTTCAAATGCGAAAAGGTCGATTCACATAAATATTGGAACAGAAACAGTAATTTAAAAGTTCATTGCATTTTTTTACATTTGGGTACTTCTCTCAAACATATTTCCAAAACTCTTTTTCTGATGATCTGGCTTTTAGGAAGATATCTTTTCACGATGTAATAATTTAATTTTCAAGTAATATTTTCTCATTGTGAAAAATTAAGCGATATTTTCTGCAATTTGTTTCGTATCTAAGTCGACATTAAATGGATAAGAAATATTAGCATTAACATTAGTAGAGGCATATACTGCAAGAAAGCAAGCTAATGCAGCATCAGCCAAAAAAAAAAAAAAAAAAAACTTCAACTTCGAACTGGATAAAGTATTTTATATTTCAACAAAAATTGCCTTCTCTTATTCAGGTCATTCCAAAAGTTTATCCCCATTAAAAGTTTATCTCAAAATCCTGTTAATTAAGTTGTTTATTACCCTTATTTCAATTATATTTGCTCGTGCCCATATATTTACTAAATAATTGAGTTGGGGGTCCACTAATGCATAATATAAGGTAACTTTTGTTCTAAAATTTAACTTTTCCTTAATGTAGTAAAAAAAGTACACATAAAATCTCATTTTTTTATACAAATTTTTTATATGCATTGCCCAACATTGTCAATTCATAACCCAAGGAAACAATGATTTGAAACTTCTTCCACAGTTAGACATTTGCAATTCTGGAAATTGTGATCATGTAGGCATTCATGTTTATGTAATTTAATAGAGGGATGAATGTCCAAGGTATGATGAGGAGGACTGATTAACAAAAATTTTGTTTTTTCAAAGCTGAGTGCTAATTTATTATCATGCAACCAAGTTTGTAAATGTATTACATCCTGCTGTAAATCTTTAGCCATTTCTGTCAGGTTCTTTCCAATTGTATATAAGATTATATCATCTGCATAAATTTTTTAAAGGAGTTCTTTATTACTTCGAACATGTCACTTATATACAGGGTGTATCAAAAATATTGGTACAAACGTTTAGGAGAGGTAGGTAACATCTAAAGGAATGTGAATCGCATAGGTTGTTGTTGTTGTTGTTTGGTTTTTAGGAGCATTAGCAACTAAGGCCATATTGCTCCGGGATATGCGGTGGTCAGTCCCTGACCTTTCCGCATCCTCCGTATTTGGTGGTGACTGGCTCGAACCCCGGTCTAATCAAGAAGCGTGTGCTGCGCACTGCTGCTCCTTCCCACCTGGCTACGGAGGCGCCAATCGCATAGGAACCCATAACCGCAAACGTCACCGTAAGTCGGTACATGGCGCTGTTCATCAGTTCGCGAGAGGGAAAATTTCTGGTTTACTCATTCAAGCAGTAGTCGCTGCACCGAAGAGCATATATCGATATACGAACTGTGAGCTGGCAGACATGCACCCAGTTATGGATTAGCAGAGGGCAATGGACGAGCCACTCAATGAATTTATGGAGAACGCATCCCCGACACGCATATAGCGGACCACCATTCGTTTGCGCGCGTGCATCAAAATTTGTGCGACTATGGGTCATTTAGAGGTAACAGGAGTAGTGCGGGCAGATCACGTTCGACGCGAATTCCCGCCATGGAAGAAAGTGTGTTGAATGCCATCCAGAATAATCCTACTACCAGCACACGTGACGTTGCCTCTTAGTAGTGTCTCGTTGCAGTATACAGCGTGTCTGGCACAACGATTCCTTACACCCCTTTCATCTCCAAAGGGTTCAGTTATTGCTCCCCAAGATCATCCTGCACGTGTGGCTTTTGTGCAGTGATTTCTCCAAGAAAGTGTTCAAGACTTGAATTTTCCAGCCTATGTTTGTTCACGGATGAGGCTTATTTCACTGGGAAAGGCTTATTCAATCAGTACAATGTTCATGTGTGGGCTCACGACACCCAACACGGTGTGCGCCCCCATGCGGCACAACATCGCTTCGCAATAAATGTGTGGCTAGGTATGGTCGGTGACTGCTTAGTTGGCTCATACCTGTTACCATCCCGCATGAACTCCGCTAAATATCGGATCTTTCCTGAACAAGTTCTACCGGGGTTACTTGACGATGTTCCAGCAAATGTGAGACGCAACATTTGTTTTCAACATGATGGGGCGCCTGCCCATTATGGAAGGTGTGTTCGTGACCATTTGAACAGGCGTTTTGGGCGTCGATGGATTGGCCGTGGTGGACCCGTTGTTTGGCCCCCACGCTCACCTGATTTATCGAGCCTTGAATTATTTCTGTGGGGGCCCTCAAACCTGTCGTGTAGGAATCGCCTGTGGAGACGGAAATGGATCTCGTGGCGAGACTCGTCTGCGCTGCTGTTACTGCCAAAGAAACTCCAAGTGTGTTCAACTGTGTCCGCCAATCCATGCTGCGTCGGTGTCAAGCTTGCATCGCTTCTCATGGTGGAACCTTAGAGCATCTGTTGTAACATCATGAAATACATCCATTTCGTACTCCATTGTTAATATTATGTCAAATAAATGTTTGCCGCTAATTACTGTCTTGTGTCATTTCTGCTTTTTGTGCCTCTGCTGCTACTTTCCCGTGACGTTTCTGGTTATGGGTTCCTATGCGATTCGCATTCCTTTAGATGATACTTACCTCCCCTAAACGTTTGTACCAATATTTTTGAGACACCATGTAGACGTTGAACATGATTGGCCCTGCATGAGTTCCCTGAGGTACTCTTCTCTTTATATTATATGATTTTCCCTTTGTATTTTCTACTTCAGCTGTTATTTTTCTTTTGGTTAATAACATGCTAAGAGTTTATTGATTCTTCCCCTTATACCACATATCAGTAATTCCTATTGCAATATTGTGATATCAATTAAGTCAAAATCAAATCTATAAATAAAATCATTATGAAGTTATTTTTGTTTAAATGTAAGTTAAAAGAGTTTACTAAATTCTCTGATAATATCTTTGTGCTCTTGCACTTCTGATATTGGAATAGAGAGTTGTTTAACAGTCCATATTGAGATATTCGCTTATATAGGAAAAAATATAATTTTCTATTACGTTATTTATAACTGACTGTATTGTTATTGGTCTATAATTGCAAAAGTCATCTGGTGATGATTTTGCAATTTTGCCTGACCGAAAAATATTAGTATTTTGCCTGACCGAAAAATCCATCACAGACTCAGAAGCCTACTGAAAGCAAAGCTGAACGGAGGGAACACAGTTAAAGGCATAAACACCTAGGCAGTCCCAGTGCTAACATACTCCTTCGGGGTCATGGATTGAACTAACACCGAACTGGAAGATATCATGAGAAAGACAAGGACAATGTTGACCAAGAGCCACCAACACCACCCAAGAGGTGCCGTGGAGAGACTCACAATTGCCCGGGAAGGAGGAGGAAGGGGCCTGATAGACCTCATTGAACAACAGAAGATAGCGATAGTAAACCTGAAGGATTACTTCCAGAAACACACAGCAGCACTCCACCAGGCCATAAGGAAGACAGACAAGCGGTATACCCTACTCAAATTAAGTGAGGAGTCCCCCCCAACGACGAGGTACAAATGAAGCTAGAAAGATGGGAAGAAAAGACATTCCATGGCAGACACTACAATGATCTCCATCAGAGTCACATAAATAAAATTGCTTACAATGCATGGCTCACGAGCGGGACGCTCTTCTCCGAGACTGAAGGATTTATGCTCGCCATCCAAGACCAAGTAATCAACACCAGGAACTATAGAAAATACATTGTCAAGGAGCCCAGAGTGTTAGATGACACATATCGACGATTCCACCTGGCCTCAGAAACGGTCCAACACATAACCCCAGGATGCAAGGTGATCACCCAGACTGAATACAATCATAGACATGACCAAGTAGCAAGGATAATACATCAGAAGCTAGCAAGGGAATACCAGTTGATCGAAGAAAGTGTACCGTACAACAAGTATCAACCCCAGGGAGTAATAGAGACCCCAACCCACAAGCTGTACTGGGACCGCGCCATAATAACGGATAGGACAATCACGCACAACAGTCCGGACATAACCCTCGTGGACAAGAAGAAAAAGACTACATATCTGATTGAATAGCGGTACCCAACGCTGGCAATCTGCAGAAAACCAACGGGGAAAAAATCAGGAAGTACACGAACCTAAGACAGGAGATTAAAGAGATGTGGCATATGCAACAAGTAACGACCATCGCGATCATCGTGTCAACCACAGCTATGGTGCCAAAGACCCTATATGACAGCCTAGCAGCAATAGGTCTCCTAGCGAATAACTACAAGGAACCCCAGAAAGTCGCAATCCTGAACACCTGTAGGAATGTCAGAGAGTTTCTCGACCAAAAGTAACATCAGACATGACAACAACCACCCTGTGAACTTGGTAGCAATACCCGTCATGAGGTGGAACCCCCAATCAGGGAGAAATAATATAAGAGCAGCAATAATAATAATGCTGATGGGATTCTTACTCTTGTTCAGAATAATCGCCAGAGAGGGCATAAAATCAAATTGAGGAAAGATAGTTGTTTGTTATTTGGTTTTTAGGAGCATTAGCAACTAAGGCCATATTGCTCCAGGGATATGCGGTGGTCATTCCCTGAACTTTCTACATCCTCCGTATTTGGTGGTCACGTGCTCGAACCCCGGTCTAATCAAGAAGCGTGTGCTAGGCACTACTGCTCCTGCCCACCTGGCTACGGAAGCGCCCGAAAGACAGTTGTAGGAAGTTGTGCGGAAGTTAGCCTTTAGCCAACGGGTGGTTGATTCCTGGAGCAAACGTCCATCTGTCGTTGTAGAAATTGATAGCTTAAACAGATTCAAGGCAGAACTAGACAAACATTAGGAACAAGTGGATGGGTGAAATGAGAAGGGTCTGTGTTTTTTTTTTTTTTTTTTTTTCGGCTTATGCTATATAAGCTTACTTTCTTGCATTTAAATATTATAAAATATTTAAAATATTTTATAATATTTGTGAATTAAAAAAGTGGTCATATAACGATTTCTTAAATCTTTGAAAAGATTTCCATATTAAATTAAATGAAGTTAATCGTAATGTGTCTGATATTGACGGTTTAGCATTACTAAAGAACTTAAGATTACTTCAAATTTACATTAAAGGCAATATTACTCTATCTGAAGTGTTACAATATATTTTTAAAAACAATTTTAAAGGTACTTTTCCAAATGTAGTAGGTGCATTAAGAGTTTATGCCAATTAGGGGAACAAAGGGATGCTCTTACCAAGAAAGGCTTAATATCTGCAAATTGCAGCGTCTGGAGACTAGACGCTGCAAGGTGATCTGATTTAGGTGTATAAGGCATTGAATGGGTTGAGCAGGCTGAATGCTGATGGGATTCTTCCTCTTGCTCAGATTACGAACCTGAGGGTGCATAGATTCAAATTGAGGAAAGACAGATGTAGAATAGATGTTCGGAAATTTCCATTTAGCCAGCGGGTAGTTGACTGCCGGAACTAACTTCCAACTGTCGTTGTGGAAGTTCATAACTTAAATAAATTCAAGGAAGAACTGAACAAACTTTTGGAGCTGATGGAGAGGTGAGCTTTCTTTCTTGCCTCATATGCCGCTACTAATGCTAATACCTTTTCTGAGTTTACCATTTTGCCTCATGTGAACGGAGATTTTCAAAATTAAAATTAATCAAAAATTATTTACGATCGACAATGTCTCAACAATGACTCTAATTTTACAATATTTTCAATAGAAAATGAAATTTTAGATAAAAATAAACATAAATGAAATAATTAATAAATTCGCATCTCTTAAAGCAAGGAAACATAAATTTGTATAATATTTTTTTATATATTATAATTTTCCTTTTATTTTATTATTTCGATAGAATAAGATTACTGCGATTTAGAAGTTAAATTTATTTCCAGAATTTCAGAATGCTTTTGCTATTTTTATTTGTTGTTTCATTATATTATACAGTATATGTAAGATTTGTTATAATTCTTTTCTTTTTCAATAAATTAATAATGATTATTTACGCCTTATATTATTTTTTAATTGAAATATTTTGGGACGAAAAATATGATTTTGCTTTCCGGCGGCACGTATGGTTGCAGCAGCCGTGACGATTACTATGATTTAGAATTTAAACTTTATTTCCTGGATTCCAGAATGATTTTGTTATTTTTGTTTGTTGTTTCATTTCACTATATGTGAGATATGTTGTAATACTTTTTTTTTTTTTTTTTTTCAATAAAATAAATATTGTTTAAGCCTTATTCTATTTTTTAAATCAAAATATTTTGGGGTGGCAAATTTGATTTCGCTTACAGGTGACACATAGGATTTCATCGGCCCTGAATGCATCTGTCGGGCTTAGACTTATGATGACATTGATATCCGATATTCTCAGGAACCGATATACCTTCCATAACGACGCGAGGAATTTTAAAGGGTTTTTTTACTCTGTGGCAGAGTTAGTCGGTTTCAGGCCTAGATAGCAAGGTTTTTTCCCCTGAAACGGGGTTTTTCGTCCAGAAAAAAATAGACAAATCAACCATAGAACACTTCCTATTAACAAACATAAGACATACAGCACGGCAGATGAATTTAATTATTCGGGTGACCTAAATAAAATAGTTTGGTTTTATACCTTTTATACAATATCTTATTTTAAGGATCGATGATATTTGCAGGTATCCATGACATTCCGATACATGGGTGGAAGTTTTCATCTTTCGTCATCACTTTCATCCCTCGTACGATTGTTTTCAACAAATAATAAATATTCTGTTTATACTCTGGGACGACCAAACGGTCAGAGGAGTTCACAAGATAGACAGAATATAAGAAACAGCACCGTATTCAGCAGTCACGGGTTTGAACCCCGGTCACTAAAGGCAGGTGTACTTATGCACCCGCGCGCCTGACCACTAGGCTACGGCGGCCTATCTAAATAAGCGTCTTTGTTATCGTTCAACAACGTTACTGTTATTATTATTATTATTATTATTATTGGCCTTAAGGTGCAAGGAAGCCTGAGGCTTATACTGCACCAGCTAAAAAAAAAAAATTCCTGTGTTACCCTGAGAGAGAGAGAGGGGGGGGGGGGGGAAGGGAATCACCAAGAAAGCAAGAAAGAGAAGAATGATGATATCCAGCTCAGGACCCTGGGTTTGCCAAGCCCATACTCACCAGATGTGAGCCCCCATGCGGCGGGCGGATCATCACTCGAACGATTCTTTCAGATCTATGACGATCTGAAACTTCAAGCTCCATTAACCTGGGGCAGTGCTCTGTGCTTTGAAAACTTTAAAGCCAGCATCGGCTGGTTCGAGCGCTAAAATAAAAGAACGAATATCAAAAGTGTTGAAAGGCATGGCGAGGCATCCAGTGCTGACAAAAAAAAAAAGCAGCTGAAATTGAATTCCAAGTGTTTATTGACCAGGAGGGTTATCTTCCCCAGCAGAATTTTAACACTGGCGACACCGGCCTCTTCTGGAAACTAATACCCACAATGTACATCATTAAGGTTGAGGCTAGTTCACCTGGGCATAAGCCTATGAGCACAGTTACTAGGAGTAACTCGGTTGTCCTCGGTTAGTCCTCGTGGTATTTCGGACCCTAAAAACATTGTTATACTTAGACCAACAGAGAATTCTGCTTTGGCTTCAAGCCAAGACGTCAGGAATGCGGTGGCAGACGCAATTAAGAAGGATTATAAGAATATGAAAATTAAAAATATTCGTCTCCTGAGGAATAAAGGGGTTTTATTAGAAACCACAAACTCGGAAGATGCAACTAGGATAGGGAATGTTTCAGCTTTAAAGGAAGTTGGTATATTGATCGAGAGGCCTAAAATGTCAGATCCAACAGTGCTTGTATACGGGGTGCCCAAGGAGTTTACAAAGGACGAAATCCTGGAGGATTTATATTATAAAAATTTTAAAGATTATGAATTTACTCAGGATGAGGTAAAAGATGAAGTAACATTCAGATTTAATTCTGGATCTGGAACTAATGCAACTAATTGGGTCATTGGTTTCAGCCCTCGATTATATAAATGCTTGTTTCATAATGAAAGAATTTTCCTTGGATTCGGTTCACACAGGTTTCGGAAATTCACGGTGGTGAACAAGTGTTTTAGATGTCTGGGTTTTGGACATGATGCACAGTCATGTTCACACAAGACTGTTTCTTGTGGTCACTGTGCTAATGGGAGTCATGTTTTCGCTGAGTGCCCTCACAAGGAGGATCCTCCACAATGTATTAATTGTAAGAGAAGAAACAGAGATTGTAATCACTCCGTAAGGGACATTAAGTGTCCTGAGTACATGAGAGCAGTGGAATTAGCAAACATGCGCATCAATCATGGATAATAACTCCTCTGATTTTACCTCTGGAGCTTTGCAAGGACATAGAGATTTAAAAATTTTGCAAATAAATGGTCAGCGCTGTCGGGCAGTTGCTGATGAAATAAGGGTGATTGCCTTGGAGCATTGTATAGATATTGTTTGTATACAGGAGCCATTTTATTCCTCACAAGTGGGAGGGGCAGCTCATAAGATTATGGGTTTTCCTTCTTCTACTAGAATAGTAGCAGCTGTGGATGTTCCTCCAAAATCCGCTATTGTAATTTTTAATCAAGACCTTGTTGTAACGTCAATCACGGGTTTGTGCTCGGCGTGTATGACAAGCATTATTGTGTCTTCACAAGTTTCTTCTTTCTGCCTAGTGTCACTGTATTGTCCTCCATCGGAAAATATTCAGATAGCGCTTCATAATTTGGAAAATATTTGTTTAAGATATGCATCCCATAATCTCATTGTGACTGCTGATTTTAATGCAAAATCACATTTTTGGCACAGTGGATATACTGATGTGAGAGGGAACCAATTTGAAGACCTCTTATTATCTCATAATCTTGTTGTTCAAAACCTTCCAAATAAGCCGTTCACCTTTTCAACTGTAAATGGAGAGTCTAATATTGACGTAACTCTGACATCTCTTCGTATGTGCGATTCTATTTTGAATTGGGAAGTCAATTCTGGTTTAGTAAATAGTGATCACCGTGCAATTTCATTTGATCTCTGTTTCGAAGTAAGGGAAAAGAGCTTCGCTACGAGTGATCTGTCTAGATTTTCTATGGACCGTGTTAACTGGAACAATTTTAAAAATTATTTGACTACAGTTTTCGATAGTGATAATTGTGAGATACCTGGAGAGAGTTTAAATGATATGACAGCTTATGAATATGTAAACTATGTACAGTATCATATTTTCCAGGCTTGTGTGCACTCCACGAGGAGAAAAAGGACTAAAAAGTTGTCTGTGCCGTGGTGGACTCCTGCTTTGTCTTCTCTGAGGTCTCAGGTATGCCAGGCTAGGAAAGTATACCAAAGAAATAGACATCTCTCTAGTGTTGATGAGAAATAATTTAAAAATACCTATAAAGAGAGAAGAAAGGCTTTTCTAAGGCTATTGCTGAGAGCAAGAGAACTTGTTGGCAAAATTTGGTTAATGAAGTTGGTAACAGAGATCCCTGGGGTCTCGTGTATAAAATTTCTCGTAATAAATTGCTTTGTGGGGAAATATACAACACTGTATTGAACAATAATGATGAGACATCGGATTGGTTTTCTACTGTGGAAACGATTGTTAGAAGACTATTTCCTCAGGATCTTCCTGAAGATGATTCACCCGAACAAGCGGAGATACTTCGGATGAACTCTGAGTTTACAGGAGCAGGTGACGCTGAAGCTGAACTCTTCAGTTTGGTGGAGTTGGGTGCAGCAGTAGCTAAATTGAAAGTTAAGAAATGTCCAGGTTTGGACTTAATTGAAAATCAAGTAATCATTAAGTTTTATGATTACTTTCCTCAAATTATGTTAAATTTGTTTAATAAATGTTTCACTGAAGGTACTTTTCCAAGACCGTGGAAGATGGCACTGCTAAAGATATTGCATAAGCCTGGTAAGCCCAGGACTGATCCGAGAGCATACAGACCAATTTCTCTCTTGGCGAACATGGGTAAGGTTTATGAAAGGTTACTTGCTCCCAGAATTTCTGCGATGTTAGAGGATAAGCATCTGTGTTCTGCTGCTCAGCATGGATTTAAGAAGGGGCACTCTACAGAGGACGCCATAACATCTCTTTTAAAGTACATTAAGGATTCTTCTGAGAAATATGTTCTTATGGTCTTTATAGACTTCGAAGGAGCATTTGATTCGGTATGGTGGGAAAGTGCCCTTCGACCTCTAGTGCTTGCAGAGTATAATAGTTACATATTTAACACTATAAGGTCATACTTTCAGGACAGATTTATTACTGTCCGTGCACGTCATCTGTCATATAGTGCCAGTGTCTCGAGAGGCTGTCCTCAAGGTTCGGTTTTGGGACCTCTCTTTTGGAATGCAGTTTTAGATCAGTGGCTTGTTAAGGAGAGTACAGAGATTGCTAAGATAGCTTATGCTGATGACCTTGTGATTGGAGTTTCTGGGCGCTCCAGACTTATATTGGAAAGAAAAATACAGTCAGTTTTAGATGATTTAATGCAGTGGGCCAATTTGAACAAATTGAAGATCTCTGCAAGTAAGACCTGTTTTATGGTTTTTAAGAAACAATTTGATTACGGCAGACCTCCAAGAGTTCTTTTAGGTGGAGTTCAAATTCCTTATGTTGCTAAAACTAAGTATTTGGGATTAATCATAGATGACAAACTTTCCTTTTTCCCACATGTTTCACACCTAAATGTAAAAGTAAGACACTTTACAGGCTCCATTGCTAGGATTTCTCGTAAGGAGTGGGGATTGAATAAGAGGGTGTTGTCATTGTATTATAAGACTATTTTGCTCCAGATAGTGGCATATGCGGCTGTTGTTTGGTTTTCTGTGGCAACTAAAACTAGGATTCGATCGAAACTTTTATGGCTTCAGCGCTCTATGTTATTAACTTTATTGAAAGTACCTAGAACAGCGTCTACAAACGCCCTACAGGTAATTGCTGGTACCATGCTATTGGATTTATTTATTGTCTACAGAGGGTTTTTGTACAAATTGAAAAAGGGTACATCAGTAACGTTTTTGGATATTACAATTGATTTGGAGAATAATATTAAAGAAGAAAAACAACGAATATGGAACAAATTAATGGATTTATGGCAGACCAGATGGGAAAGTGGTGATGTTGGAGCTGTGACGAGGAAATATATTCCCCAGGTGAACTATGCATTGGCAAAAACCGTGGCATCTTGGTTTACGCCTTCTATGTACACTTCTTATTTGTTAACAGGACACGGCTCACTTAGGGCCAAATTATATGAGAGAGGGTTGGAGACAGATCCTCTCTGTACATGTGGCGAGCAGGAGACTTGGATGCATGTAATTTTTTTATGTCGGGAGTATTTTATGCGCCATCAAAATCCGCCAAAGGCGGATTTTGATGGCGCATATTCCTGACTTATCATTTGATACAGTGCATATGCTTATTGCAAATCGTGACTGTTTTAATTTATTTCAGGAGTTTTCAGCTGCTGTTTTTGCAAGAAGAACTGTTCTCAGAGCCGTTCTTCTTCGGCAAACCTAGTGTCTTAATTGTCTTCATGGAGTTTCACTATATGTTTCTACATCTGGCTGGCGGCTGGGGTGCAGGACCTGATTCATGGTGTTGGGTCTGGTGCTATGGTTGGTTGTCTTTTGTGCTGCGATCATGAATACTCCATTCTGGATTCTGCCGTGCTGGATCAGATTCATTGCGTCGGGTCTGGTGGTCTAAAGGTTCTATTAGCATTAGCATTAGCATTAGTAGACGCATTTGATGCAAGAAAGCAAGCTTATGCAGCATCAGCCAAAAAAAAAAAAAAAAACCCACTTCCACTTCACCCCTCTGTTCGTTCAAAATACCTGTCCAGCTGAGCCTTAAACTTATTTAGGCTGTCAACCTCCACCACAAGGGATGGCAGTCTGTTCCACCAACCAACCACCCGCTGGCTAAAGGCAAATTTCCGCACGTCTATCCTACATCTGTCTTTCCTCAATTTGAATTTATGCCCTCTCAGGTGATTTTTCTGAGCTAGAGGAAGAATCCCATCAGCATTGAGCATGCTTAAACCATTCAAGGCTTTATACACCTCTATCAGATCACCTCGCTGGTGCCTAGTCTCCAGACACTGTAATTTGCAAAACTTAAGCCTTTCCTCGTAAGAGCACCCCTTTGTTCCATTCACTAATCTTGTTGCCCTTCTCTGTACTCGTTCCAGCAGCTCTACATCCTTCTTGAAATGAGGCCTCCAGACCTGTATACAGTACTCTAGGTGTGGCCTGACCATTGCCTTATACAATGGAATAATCACCTCCTTATCCCTGCTGGAAAAATTCCTGTATATCATTGACAATACTCCATGAGCTACTCTTGCAACTTCATATCTGCCTGCACAATCACCCCCAAGTCCCTTTCATTCTCTACCACTGTCAGTGTAGTACCACAGAGTTGATACGTTGCCCTGGGGTTGCTGTTTCCCATGTGTAGTACTTTACATTTGTCAATGTTAAACTTCATTTGCCACCTCTCAGCCCATCTGCTCAACCTTTCCAGATCCTGTTGCAGCAGTGTAGTGTCAGTAGTGTCCTTGACAACCCTGCCAACCTTTGTATCATCTGCAAACTTGGACATTAAGCTTGAATACCATCATCAATATCATTTATAAATACAGAAAACAATAATGGACCCAACACTGAGCCCTGAGGGACTCCACTAATAACATTAGTCCACGATGAGCAGTGTCCATTGATTACCACTCTCTGTCTTCTCCCACTCAACCACCCCTTTATCCATAGCAGCAATTTGCCTCCATGTTATCCATGGCGTACAGTTGGAGATTGCTGGATAGTACCGTTATTGGTTTTGGAGGTTCCAGTGCATGTGAAACAGCAGCTGAGGAAATATTCAGTTGAACTGTGATTTTTGAAGTTTATAGTTGTGCCATCCAGACTACTGAATATTATTGTTGTTTTATTATATATATATATATATATATTTTATTATTATTATTTTTTTTCCCTGCTGGCTCCCTGGTATGGGCAACCCGGGGCGTGGGATTGCTGTGTTCCACAGGCTTTTCCGTTATATTATGCTCTTGCCAATCAATGTACTCGTGAATCCTCGCTACAGCAAGACCACAATATCATGTGAATCCAGAAACCCTGGGTTTTAAGTGATCTCTCTAGCAGTTTAAGTTAGGACAAATATATCTAGTGTTCTACATTTACTCTGAGAAGTAAAGAGCATATGGCAACATCTAGACGCGTTGTGTTTTTCATCCCGGGACACCTCTTAACTAAGGGCTGACCCGAAATGCCGCAATTAATGATTCTTAAAAAATGATTGTTAGTGATTTGCATGTATTTAAGAAGAATGATCACGACATAATTATAACAAACAAAAAGGTTTATTTAACATATATGTATACAAATAAGTACAATATAATTGGTACATAAGTTAGATTAATTGGTATGTAATTGTTAAGCAAACTAACTGGATACAAGCAGTATCTTGTTTTAGCAATATTATAATTTTGTAATGTTCTTCATGTGGCTTTTACACTAATTCTCTATCAAGTACACAATTCCTTGTGTTTTTCCTAACATAACCTTGTTCAAACACTAGAACAGGGAATTAAATTAACTTAATAGTGTAATTAATATTCGACAATTAATTAGTAAGTTGCATTATCAATCAAACTGAGTTCTAAGAAAATAATACAATTGTCGGGGTATATTTATATATATTTATGTGAGAAAAGATGTCTTATAAATGCATTAAAACGTATGCAGGTAGTAAGTTCGGCTTTGAGTGATTTAATACCGTTTGTTATTTACAATAAGGGTTGACTTACCCGAAAATATTCTGGACCGCGTCGGTAAGGGGGAAATCTGTTCCAGACATCAATATAGCTCTTTTCTCATCTTTTCCCTCGTAATCATTAATTTAGCTCTTCTTTACACAATGACAAAAATCGGCCAAAACTATCACTACTCTTTCTTTCAGTCATGTCTTGCTCAAAGATAACTGTGTGTCTCCCTGTGTCTTGTTTTTCCCCTTTTAAATATATCCTCCCCACTTCCCCTCAACTGCGCTCCCTAAGAATGTGTTATTCTCACGAGTCAACTATGGGGGGGGGGGAAGAATTAAATGGATACTGTACCATGCACGGAGTTACACCGAAGAACAGGTGACGTCACGAGTGTAGCATTACGGCGAGCGCACCCCTGGGGTGTTTGGAATCGAAAGTAAAAGCTTAGCTCTGTCTAGTGACGCTATGTTCGTTGTACAGACCGTGAAAAAAAAATATCAGGCACTATTAGGCAAAATTACTTCTTGAAAGTAAGCGAAAGGACTGAAAAGTGAAAATATTTTTCACAGCTGGCACTCACTGGTATTGCACTACCTCCAGTGGGTGCGGGATTTCAAGTGCGAATAGCGCTACAGTAAAATCAGACTCAGGTAATTTAACATACTTTTTAAGGACTGCTTTGTAAAGACTATATATTCCCAAGTTCTCAAGGTAGATTCGGGCTTATGCCTGGGAGCTACCCTGAATAAGAACACACTTGCACACACACACACGAGAGTTTAATGTTTGTCAGAGCATATAATTATATGTAAATATATCTTGTATATAAATCATGTATATACTTTTATTACATAATGTTGAGACTATATTGTGTGTAATTAATAAATGAATGAAAAAAAAAAAAGTTACTAGGAGTATAGTTAATAAATTTGATAAGCTTGATGTGCTAGTGAAGACATCAAAGGCACATCTTGTTGGTAGATCACAAACGTGGTGTCACACAGACATAAGCAGTGCAGAATTGGAATTTGGGGAGTACAATGTGTACAGAAAGGATTGACAGGACAGGAAGGGAGGAGGGGTTAGGCTGGTATTTAAGAAACACATAAAAATCTAAGAAAGAGCATCAAATTGATGTTGGTAGAAAATGCAATGTTGAGTCTTTTTGGTGGAACATAAGCAGTGGGAAAGAAAAATGAGAGTAGGTATGTATTATAGGCCTAATGAATCTGATTAGTATAATGAGCAATTGTGCAGACAAATAGACTGAACTAGTAAATCAGAATGTTTTATAATCGGGGATTTAACTTTCGAGATACTGACTCGGTCTTGTATCACTCACACACTAGCAAGACTTTTGTGGATTTATTGGATGACTGTTTTCTACAGCAACATGTTCGAGAGGCAACAGAGGGAGTAACACTCTTGATCTGATTATCACCAGTGATTAATCATGCATTAAGGATTTGCAGATAAAGGAACCATGTGGGAGACAGTGATCACAATGTACTGATGTGGGAAATACTTAATGATGTAACTACCATCAAAGCTAAAGGGAAGAGCTTTTGCTTTCGTAAACGTGACTACAGGGGTCTCAGACAGGTTTTAAATTCTGTACAATGGGATCAACTTACGATGTTACCAAAGCTGAATTCTAAATGGGAAGCCATCTGGGACATCATTTTGCAGGCTACTAGGCTTTTCCTTCCAACTAAGAAATAGTGTTCAACGTTTAGGCCTAAATGGATGGCAGAGAAAGTAATGAGGCACGTAGCAGAGAAGAAAAATGTATCGGTTGCATATAAAGTATCAGGTGACACAGAAGTCTATGGCAGATATAAACTAGTCTGTAATCAAATCACAAAGAAGGTTAGTCTACATCCTTCTTGAAATGAGGCCTCCAGACCTGTATACAGTACTCAAGGTGTTGACTGACAATTGTCTTATACAAGAGGATAATCAGCTCCTTATCCCTGCTAGAAAAATTCCTGTATATGACAGGACACCATGAGCTAATCTTGCAGACCGTGTGCACTACTCAGAAAACTTCATATTTGCCTGCAGAATTATCCCCAGGTCATTTTCGTTCTCTACCACTTTCACTGTAGTACCATAGAGTTGATACGTTACTCTGTGATTACTTCTTACCAAAATATCCAAGTTTGCAAGTGATACAAAAGTTTTCAGAGTTGTTAACGGCAGTTAAGACGGTATGCTGCTCCAACTGGATCTAGATGAGTTGGGAAAATGTGCTGAAAAATTTACAACTGAAGTTTAACATCGAGAAATACAAAGTATTGCATATGGGTAGCAATAAACGACGAGAAACGCACCAACTGTGTGGTACTACACTCAGGGAAGTTGAAAGTGAAAAAGAAATTAGGGTAATTGTGTAGTGAAATATAAAGTTCACAGAGCAGTGCAGAGAGGCTGCCAGAGGAGGTCATGGATTCTTGTCAATGATATATCGGAATTTTCTAGCAGCGACATGAGGTGATTATCTCGTTATATAAGGCAATAGTCATGCCTCACCTAGATTACTGTGTACGTGTCTGGAGGCCTCATTTTAGGAAGGATGTAGAGTTGCTAACGAGTACAAAGAGGGGCAACAAGATTGCTGAGGGGAACAAAGGGTGCTCTCACCAAGAAAGGTTTAATTCTGCAAATTTTAGCGCCTGGAGAGTAGTCATTTGCGAAGTGATCGGATTGAGGAGCATAAGGCCTTGAATGGGTTGAGCAAGCTGAATTCTGATGGGATTCTTTCTCTTGCTTAGATTAAGAACCTGGGAGGACACAGATTCAAATTGAGGAAAGACAGTTGTAGAATCGATGTGCGGAAATTTGACTTTAGCCAGCGGGTAGTTGATGTGGAACAGACTTCCATCTTTTGTTGTGGAATTTGATAGCTTAAATAAATTTAACGGCTGAGCTGAAGAGGCATTTGGAACGAATGGAGGGGTGAAATAGGAGGGGTTTTTTTTCGCCAATGCTGCATATGCTTGCTTTCTTGCTTCGTATGGCTCTAGTAATGCTAATGTTGATGAATCATAGGCTGATTCTCCTGTTAGGTACCAATGCCTCTTGTGATTTTAAGCTGAAGCTTTTGCTTGTGTCTGTGTCACTCTAACAACCCCATATTATTTAAACAACAGAAGGTCAACAAAGGAATGTTGGGAGTGTTTTGACGCAGTAACAAGAAGGCCTAGTTCACAGGATACTGTATTCTTCAGTGAATGGGAGCTTGAAGTTTTCTATGCTTTAGTGAAGAGAAAAATAAGCTTCCTATGTAGGAACTCCTCCTGCTGGATAGTGCGAGGTGCCATGATCCCAAACTTGTTCAGTCTCTTGAATCGCAATTTGATTTTGTTCAATTCAAATTTAACACCACTTTACTTCATTTCAGTCTGCGTGGGTAGCACGTTGGTAGCGTCACCGTCCTCTCCACACCGGGTGGAGAAGGCCCGGGTTCGAATGCCGTCGATGACGCGAGGACTTTAGCGGGCTTTTTTTCACTCCGTGGCTGAGTTAGTCGGTCTCAAGCTTAGATAGCAAGGTTTTTTCCCCTCAGAAACTGAGGTTTTTTCTTCCAGCAATACAGGCAAATCGACCAGAGAACACACGCAATTTACAGACATGAATACGGGTTAATGTAATCATTTACGGGTAACCCTAATATAGTAATAGTAATTTACTTCATTTCACTTTGGACGAAGAAATTGTCCAAATTCAAGCAAAAAGACAAAAGACGGAAAAGACAACTAATTCTTGATATAGTCCGAACACCTCCACTACGCCACCTGCTGATGTCATCAGCTGTGCACTTCAAGTCGAAGGTAAATGCTAATTTGTTGTTTGTTTTTTTTTATTTTAAGATGTTTTAACCATTAAACAATCTTTATAAAACATTCATTTTTAATGTAAAAATAGAGTATAACATTAGCATTAGTAGAGGCATTTGATGCAAGAAAGCAAGCTTATGCAGCATCAGCCAAAAAAAAAATAAAGTAAAAGAAATAAATAAAAAATAACCACTTCCACTTCACCCCTCTGTTCTTTCGAAATAACTGTCCAGCTGAGCCTTAAACTTATTTAGGCTATCAACTTCCACGACAAGGGATGGAAGCCTGTTCCACCTACCAACCACCCGCTGGCTAAAGGCAAATTTCCGCACATCTATCCTACATCTGTCTTTCCTCAATTTGAACTTATGCCCTCTCAGGTGATTATTCTGAACAAGAGGAAGAATCCCATCAGCATTGAGCATGCTCAAACCATTCAAAGCCTTATACACCTCTATCAGATCACCTCGCTGGTGCCTAGTCTCCAGACACTGTAATTCGCAAAACTTAAGCCTTTCTTCGTAAGGGCATCCCTTTGTTCCATTCACTAATCTTGTTGCTCTTCTCTGTACTCGTTCCAGCAGCTCTACATCCTTCTTGAAATGAGGCCTCCAGGCCTGTATACAGTACTCTAGGTGTGGCCTGACCATAGCCTTATACAAGGATATAATCACCTCCTTATCCCCGCTGGAAAAATTCCTATACATCATTGACAATACACCATGAGCTACGAATGGTGCATTGAGAGTGTGCCAACCTCTCACCAATTAACTGACGTCCATAATCGCTGCTGAGACTTAATCTACTCTTATCAGTAAAGAGTACCTTACCCCAATGCACTGCTGTCCAGTGCTTGCGTTCGATGCACCATTTTAAATGGTGTCTCCGATGGGCAGGTGTTAAAGGGACAAAGTCTGCTGGCCATCGGGCAAACAGTCCACCTTTGTGGAGTAGCCTGGCCACAGTAAACCACAATATCCTGCATCCTGTGGAACTGGTTTGCAATGTATCCGGCGTCTGATGTCGGTCCCTCTTGGCCTGGAGGAGTATATAGCGGTCATCATTGGGTGTTTTGTTTACGTGTATATCTGCTTTTGCTTTTTTGTTTTTGCATGTATATCTGCTTTCTACTGAACGGCCACAGTTATGCAAATCGCCACAGGCTGTTTCGTTTGATTTTGTGGTTGTAACCTTTAGAAACAGTGTTGGTCCTTAAGTTTTGCAATGCAGTGTGCTGACCTAAACTTCAATTCACCTGTTTGGTTCAGCACTACTGCTGAGAGGTGTGGCTGTAGAAACAGCCAAAAACTTGAAGATCTTCTGGCAGATTCCCAGGTTACTGTTCTAAACAGGCCAACCAACCTTCCCACCTTTTGTAATACCCTGTGGGAATTCACAATTGATGTAAACCTTGGCTAGGAGAAATATATCAAATTTCATCGTGGGTTGGGCCGTCCAGGAATTCTGGACCACCTCAGACCATAGGGCCATAACATACCAGATAACAAGATCATTGGATAGAATCGCAACTCCAAGATTCACCCCTCAAAGGTATGCCATCTCCTGAGCAAAATGGGACATTTTCGCGGAGAAGCTGCGCTCCTTAGCCCAGCAGCTGCAAGTTAATAACTACCATCTCACTGATCCTGATGCCTACCAGAGAAAAGTCACAAATATAATTATAGAAGCTAGCAACTGCGCCATTCCTAGGAAGAAACCCATTCCTGGTGCTGTCCCGTGTTGGTGCCCAGAACTCCAGCGCCTTCGGCGGGAGGTCAACTTCAGAAGAAGAGCCTTCCAACGAGCACGACGGTCCTGGCCAGCTGTAAAGGTAGAGGCTCTCCGCCAGCAAACAGAGAGACTAGAAATATATACACGGCTACTATGAGGAAACGCAAGCAAACATCATGGGAACAACTAGTTTCCACAACCGGAAACACAGATCCCCGGGGTGTAGTCTATAAAATCACAACCAACAAACTTCCAAGAGGGTGAGGTAATGACAGCAACAATAACCCCTCAAGGTAACATAACAACCTCATGGGACAGATCCATCAATAACATATTGGATACAATTATCCAACCAGCAATGGATCCTGGTACAAGTCAACAACAATAACTCTGCCAGGACAACAGTATATACAGTCCAGAACATCAAGAGCCGCTCTTCACTATTGAGGAGCTGCACACCGCAACTGACAGACTCCGCAACAATAAATGTCCAGAACCGGACCTACTTGACCAGAGATTATAAGGAAGACTGTCGAGCATTCCCCATACCTCATCCTTGACCTGTTCAATCATTGCCTGCAGACAGGAGTCTTTCTATTCGATTGGAAGGCAGCTAACATACACCTGATTCTGAAAAACCCAACCAAGCCTCCAGAAATCCCATTTCTTATAGACGGATTGCCTTGTTATCAGTGCTAAGCAAACTTTTTGAATACCTAATACACAGTAGAATTACAGTACGTTATAATGCAGCAAATTTATCCTCTACAAGCCAATATGGTTTCAAACAAGGATGCTCTACAGCTGACGAACTCCAGAATATCCTTACAACTGCCACAAACTCCAATAGAAAATATTTCCTGATTATTGCCATAGACTTTACTGGGATGTTCGACTCACTCTGGTGGCCGAGCATCCTCAGCCGACTAAGACCTGCATGTCTTCCCGGAAACCTTTATAACAGCATAAGAAGCTACCTCACAGCCACAGAAATAATTGTCAATGCACCATACTACAGAGTCAAACGCCAGGTTTACAGGGTTCTACCCAGGATTCGGTGCTGGGGCCGCTCCTTTGGAATGTCGCACTTGATGACTTCCTCAATACTAACCTGAATGAAGTTGTCTCCCAGGCCTATGCAGATGATCTGCTCCTGGCCCTGTCTGCGGACTGCAGAGCCCAGCTAGAAAATTTTGCAAATCAGGCTCCCTTGATATTACAAAACTGGGCAAGGGATCATAATCTTCAAATCTCTTTAATGAAGACTAAATCCATCTTACTGAAAGGGTCCCTCAGAAGACGTCCACAAATCAAGATTAACGAGACCACAATATGTTTCACTACTGAACTGAAATATCTAAGGTGTAAGGTATATTGTTGTCATGCGGCACCAGGGGTTTTCCCCATCTCCGCGTTGCTTTCTTTGTGGATGTACCAGTTTCCTGGGAATGCCAGAGGTTTAAAAGTGTGTGGGTATTGTACCTGTGTAATGTCGTGTACCATTGTTCATCTGGTCATTTAGCCGCTGGACCCCTGCTGAAGTTCAGCGTTGCCCCACCTTTGCCCCGTGGAGGCAGACCAACAAACACCAGTAGACTAAAATTTACTTTGGCAGGTCCTGTCGTTTAATTTCCTGAGATTTCGGCGGCTAGGACCTAAAAAAAAAAAAAAAAAATTATGTACACGTACACATACAAGCACATACACATATATGCACATATACATAACAGTGGTATATAATATATACGCATCCATGCAAGCAGGAGTAGAGCAGTGCGTAGGGTAATTAGGCCGAGACTGGGCGAAGATTATTTTTGGGCTATATTAAATTTAGTGTGTAGGGTGCTCGCGTTGTGTATAGATAGAGTGGGGGAGGGGAGGAAGAAGGTTGGGGGGAAAGGCAGAAGTATGGGGGACACAGAAGAGATTCCCCCAGGTGGTCAGTGAGGCATGCCCATTCCTCACCAGAAGGAAAGGTGGGGTAAAGTGTAAAGCGTGTTTAGGGTCAAGCGGCACCAGGGGTTTCCCCCATCTCCGCGCAGTTTACATTGTGGGTGAACCAGTTGACTGGAAAAGCCAGAGATTCAAAAGTGTATGGACTTTGTATATGTGTGATGCCTTGTACCGTTGTTCATCTGGTCATTTAGCCGCCAGACCCCTACTGAGGCCCGATGTTGTCGCACTTTCGCCCCGTGGAGGCATACCAGGTACTCACTAGTATATAGTTCACTCTGGCAGGTCCTGTCACCTAATTTCCTGAGATTTCAGTGGCTAGGACCTAAAAAAAAAAAATATGGCGTACGCGTCGCGGGGAGCCCTAGAAGCCCAAAATGTTGGGCAAAATTAATTTAGATTGGTGATTTTAGATTGTCTGCGGCATGTTCACGTTGCTGTCAGATAGAGTGGGGTGAAGGCTGAAGACTGGGGGGCAGATAGACAGAAATATGGAGCCGAAAGGAAGGCAACTCCAGTTAACAGTGGGGCATGCCCATGCCCCACCAGAGGGAAGAAATAGGGTGGCAGGGAGGAAGGGGACAGCAAACTGTCCCCTCCCCGCTCTGCCAGGAACAGGTAGCCAGTGAGCCAAACAAGGGAACTGGCTCAGGTTGCCAATGTGGCCTGTGTGCATGACTGGGAGCAAACCAGACCGTAGGGTCTGGTCCACATCATCCAGAAAAACTTGAGCCCCAGCAGAGGCGATCCAATGTTGGTTTGGCTGAATATGTTGTGCAAAATGTCACAGTTGGGAGTCATTCATGGGACTATTGTCCCGTGCGGTACCAATGTTCTAGTAAGTGGAGTTTTGTCACTTCTCATAAGAGTTCCAGTTTTGTCTTGCATGAAGGATCAAGCAGTGAAACCTGACATCTGGTTGGGGGTCTCTGAGAAGCTTTGTCTGACACATCTATTCGAAGTTTGCAGGCAAAGGAATGGTCAAGCGTCTAGCATACAGGTTCTGGGCAAACTTGGTGAATGCTATATATGAAGCTTCATCTTCCAGTAAGTAGTGTTCCCGGTTTTTGGGATTAAGGCGCACTTGGATGATTAATTCAACACGAAGATCTTCATAAAATTCGCAGTCATACATCTGGTGCCCCCAGGTCTCCACAAAGCCACATGCACACATTGGGTTGTTTTCGAGTCCGAGAAGGTGTAATTTGTGGCGGTTCGCTCCATGTCCTGTTAGGAGATACGTGCTGTACTATCCAGGGCAAAGCCATACCGGATACTGTGGGTATATTTTTTGTAGATCGGGGAGGAACCTCCGCGTGACTTTCCCTTTTGTGGAAGTCGTCCAGCGCTGCTGCCATATTGAGCGCAAATAGATCTGGAGTCTTTTCTTCTCCACTGTCCGATTTGCAGTTGGGTCTGTGGTGTGAACCTGGAAGGTAGTTGGATTTCCGCGTCTAAGCTGCTGTAAGATGCCTAGGCGAAACACTTCAAGATAAAGAGGGAGGGTCCCAGTGAATACTTGCAGCGCATGAGTAGATACAGTGCGACACGCTCTGGTGAGGGTTTATAAAATCGGTCGGTGAATGATGTTGTGTAGCCGACGATTTACCGCCGTAGAGGCCTTATGGTGCCAGACACCAGAAGCATATGCAATCGCAGGGATAATGGCTGCTTTGTAAAGTATTGCTAGGATTCTTGATTCAGCCCCCGGTCGCGGTGGGTAATCCTGGCAAGCATGGCAGCATAGTTTTTCATTTTCTTCTGGATGTATTTTAAGTGGGGTGTAAATGATAAATTTCGGTCCAGAATCACTCCGAGGTACTTGAGTTTTGTGGCCAACTTGATCGTTCTGTTGTAGATTTTTATCTGCGGTGGTCTGGTAGGAGTTAGATATCCCTTTAGTAGGATAGATTGGGTTTTGGTGGCAGAGATATTAAGGTGATGAGTTTCAGTCCACTCTCTTAATGTAGAAAGTGCTGAGTTGGCAAGCGTTTCCAGTTGTGCTCTTGAATCAGCAGAGAGAATTAGGGAGAGGTCATCTGCGTATGCGAGCGCTTGCACGCCCCCCAGTTCCAGGGAGAGGAACTCATCCAGCACGTAGTTCCATAGGAGGGGACCCAGTACAGAGCTCTGAGGGCAGCCCCTGTGTACCTGGCGTTCAACCTTGCAGTAGGGAGCCTGCACTAGGATCTTCCTTTTGTTCAGGTAGCTCTGAATGCATCCATATAGGTTTGTTGGCAGGTTGGCAGCTCTTAGTCTTGCGAAGATGCTCTGCCACCAGAGGGCATCGAACACCCCTACAAAGTCCACAGAGATGAGAAGAAGGTATTTTCGTTGGCAGTTTGACGCGGCATTCATGATATATTCTAGTGCATCCAGAGTGGATTTCCCCGTTTTGAATCCGAATTGTTTGCCTGTTGTTAAATTTGCCGCGGTGTAATGTACTTCAAGCCTCAGTCTAAGAAGTTGTTCCAGGACTTTGCTGAGTACAGACAGAAGGGCTATAGGTCGGTAGGACTCCGGTATATGTGGCTGCTTTGATGAGTTTTTTATGATTAATTTTATGCTGGCTACCTTCCAATCCGAGGGGAACCAGTCCTGACGAAGACAGTGGTTATATAAGTCTAATAGCAAGTTCGGGGCATACTCGGCCACCTTTTTTACCAGTTCTGGTTCAAGCATATCCAGTCCTGGGGTTCTTTTGTTTTTTATTTTTTGTACGGCAGTTTGTAAATCTTGCAGAGTGAATGGTTGTTCCACTCGGGCCGATTGGTAGGTTTTGTTGGCGTGGCACAGCTGATGCTGTTGAGGTGTGTTGTCCTCTTTGATGGGTTTGAAGGTGGCATTGAGAATGTTGTTGACGGTGTCGTGCCAGTTGTTGGTCATGGCGCCTTGTAGGGTGATGGTGGAGGGCGTAACCTCTCCCCTTGGTAACTTGTTTGTGGTTATTCTATATATGATGCTCCATGGGTCTGTATTGCCGACTGTGGAAACCAAATGCTCCCAGGACAGTTTCTTCCGCTGCCTGATCATCGCAGTGTAGTTATTCCTGGCCTCCCTGTATTGTTGTCTGAGGGATTCAACCTCAGGAGGAGACCAGGACCGCCTGGCTCTTTGGAAGGCACGTCTTTTCCTGTTCATATCTCTCCTAAGTAGGTCAAGTTCCTGCGATCACCACGGCACAGCGCCTGGCCGGGGGCCCTTCTCCGGATCGACTGGTCCGCTGCTTGTAGGATGGCGTTAGTGACAGCACGCTGGTGTTGATCGGGGATTTGGTTGTTGAGGTTATTGGAAAACAGGTTCTCAGTGTTCCTAATTATGGCTTCTTTAAAGTTGTTCCAGTTGGCCTTGTCAACGGCATATCTGTTGAGTTTGTAGCGTTTGTTGGAGCCCGGTGAAGCGATCTGTGCATCATGAAGGTGATAGCCCTGTGGTCTGAGGAGGTCCAGTCTTCCTGCACCGTCCAATCATTCAGGTGCCCAGCAAGAGATCTGGTAGCCATTGTTGCATCTATAGTGACCTCCCAGAGAGTTGAACTAAATGTGGGGAGATTGTTTGGTCGATTTAGGACAACGAAGCTGCTGTTAGCCAGGAATTCCTCCACATATTGGCCATTCCTAATTCCTCGACGTTCAGGAGTGTCACTATGCCACAGTGGCGAACGACAGTTTAGGTCCGCAGATACGAGGATCCTTGAACCCAAAAGTTCCGTTTGTACTTGATTTAGGTATTGGATGGCTGGTTGGATGTCTGTTCCTGGGCGGCAGTACAGAGAGATGATATATAGCTCTCCCAATGGAGTAACAATATGAGCGCAGGCCGCCCATTCCGAGCACAGGTGTGTTATTCTTGTTACAGTTATGTCGGGATTCCTGACAGCCACCGCAGCCCAGGTGGTTGCTCCCTCTACCTGAACAATTTTGTAGCTGAGTGGGTAACCCCGGACAGCACCTGCGCAGGTGTAAGGTTCCTGCAGCAGAACGATGTCCAGGTTCTCTTCTTCAGCTTTTTGTCTAATTTGACCAGCTACAGCAATAGCCCGCTGCGCATTCAGTTGAAGAAATTTGATACAGTTGTTATTGTACCTTTTAGGGAGAGTTCCCATAATTTATTCTTATTTGTTGTGCACTTCTTGCTTTTACGTATGCCGGGCATTTGTTGTCTCGTACAGAGTGCGTATGGGGAAGCTTCTGCCACTTGCAGTTTGCGCAGGCTGGTTCTTTTCCTTTGTTCGGGCAGTTAGCATAGTTGTGCCCCTGCTCGGCACAGTGTCCGCAGGTTGGTTCCTGTTGGGCGCACGTGTGGGTGGTGTGGCCGAATAGGCAACATCGGAAGCATTTTGGCACTGCGATGTGTTCCCTAAATCGGTGGGAGCTCCAGCATATGTAGATCCTTTCTTGTTTTGTGATGACTCTCCAGGCTTCAGGGGTCAATCCGACCACCCAGTTGGTCGAGCTGCCATCCATGGTCCTAGTTTGATGTTTGGGCACTACTAAACTTTTGTAGTCTCCGTCAGGGAAGTCTTGTTGCAGATTTCGCATGAAGATTTCTTTACAGATTGTCTCCGGAGTCAGCTTCGGGTCTACACCAATTTCCGCCATGAGACCGAGTGTAGGGATCTTGGTGTTGTTGATAATCAATTTAGCGTCTTCTTTATTTTCCGTTTCGATTATCACACCAGTGTTTCTAGTTTTCCGTATGGAGCGGATTCTGGCTGTTTTAAATTCCTGCGTTAGCGAGTCAATAACCTGTTTTTTTTACTTCTTCACTTGTTTTCAGCGTATCTGAGTTGGTCGGTTTGAGTAGCACGAGATGTGGGGTGGGGAGCAGCGTCTTCCTAGTTGCTGATTTTGTGGTTGTAGTGGTCATGGTATCGGCAGCAGTAGCGTCTTTATGCCTCAGCGCTTCAGAATATGTCGGGGCGCGCTGTGGCATTTGACTTGCCCCGCATTCTAGGTAAGCATGAAGTCGAGTGGCGGCTCGCTCACTTTCAAGGTACTGGTGCGGAGATGGGAGAAACCCCTTGTACCGTTTGACCCCAAACACTTTACACTTTACTTTACTTCCCACACACACACACACACTTCCAATGTGTGCATGTGGCTCTGTGGAGACCTGGGGACACCAGATGTATGACTGCGAATTTTATGATGATCTTCGTGTTGAATTAATCATCCAAGTGCGCCTTAATCCCAAAAACCGGGAACACTACGTACTGGAAGATGAAGCCTCATATATAACATTCACCAAGTTTGCCCAGAACCTGTATGCTAGACGCTTGACCATTCCTTTGCCTGCAAACTTCGAATAGATGTGTCAAACAAAGCTTTTCAGAGACCCCCAACCAGATGTCAAGTTTCACTGCTTGATCCTTCATGCAAGACAAAACTGGAACTCTTATGAGAAGTGACAAAACTCCACTTCCCAGAACATTGACTACCGCACTGGACAACAGTCCCATGAATGACTCCCAACTGTGACATTTTGCACAACCTATTCAGCCAAACCAACATTGGATCGCCTCTGCTGGGCCTCAAGTTTTTCTGGATGGTGTGGTCCTGACCCTACGGTCTGGTTTGCTCCCACTCGTGCACACAGGCCACGTTGGCAACTTGAGCCAGCTCCCTTGTTTGGCTCACTGTCTTACCTATTCCTGGCAGAGCGGGGAGGGGGCAGTTTGCTGTCCCCTTCCCCCCTGCCACCCTATTACTTCCCTCTGGTGGGGCATGGGCATGCCCCACTGTAAACTGGAGTTGCCTTCCTTTCGGCTCCATATTTCTGTCTATCTGCCCCCCCCCCCCAGTCTTCAGCCTTCACCCCACTCTATCTGACAGCAACGTGAACATGCCCCAGACAATCTAAAATCACCAATCTAAATTAATTTTGCCCAACATTTTGGACTTCTAGCGCTCCCCGCGACGCGTACGCGATTTTTTTTTTTTTTTTTTTTGGTCCTAGCCACTGAAATCTCAGGAAATTAGGTGGCAGGACCTGCCAGAGTGAATTATATACTAGTCTGCCTCCACGGGACGAAAGTGGGACAACATCGGGCCTCAGTAGGGGTCTGGCGGCTAAATGACCAGATGAACAACGGTACAAGGCATCACACATATACAAAGTCCATACACTTTTGAATCTCTGGCTTTTCCAGTCAACTGGTTCACCCACAATGTAAACTACGCGGAGATGGGGGAAACCCCTGGTGCCCCTTGACCCTAAACACACACACTTCACTTTACTTTCAAGGTACTGGTCATGTAATATTGGTTCCATCTTGTGGAAAATTGTCACAATTTGAGATCTAACTCCGGCGGACACTCTGTTTGAATTCTCCTTAAATATATTTTCTAATGCTGTTTTAAGGAAGAGGGTCTTCTCGTAAACAGTTCTCTGTGGTAGGGCAGAGTCGAGGGGTGAGTCTTGCTGCTTGTCCTCATTGGTGTTCTTTTGCACCGAAGTAGCTTCTGGCTGTTCCCTGTTCTCCGTCTTGGAGCGCATTTCCCATTCAGGTATTGGGACATTTTCTTTGCGGTTTTTCCGCTTCATTGGGGGGGAACCCGGATGGAATGTCCTCCCCCTCGTCCTGTAGGTAAATGATGACAGGATCATCCTTCTTCCTCTGCAGAATATTGATCTTTGTCATGACCTAACAGGAATCTCTCGACGTTCACAAAGGAAGCTATCTGACAAACCCACGAACCCAAAAAGGACTTTTCTACAATAGCCCCAAGAACTCCAAGCAATCCTTGAGTTTCATGAATCCATGTGCCTCCTCTCATCCCCTAAGAGAAGATTATCCAAGTCCCAGTGTGGGACACTGCTCATTGCCTACAAGTCACCCTTGGATGAAGAAGATTAAATTGCTTGACACTGGGCCCCTTGCCCATTGTGGGACCCACTCACTTGCTGGCACCTCTTCTCTTCAAGGTGTATGACAATATCTGATTTTCCTACTTGTGCAGGAACTCATATAAATACTCCTCTGGGAGTGGGGCTGGCATTTGACTTTCAAATGCAGGATCATGCTATAGGCAATCTGACTTTGTGGGTCACTTGACCTCACAACCTTTTCTCTTCTTCCTGAGGTAGGGTGGGCTCCCCCCAGGGGGGGAGCCCACACTACCTCACCCTCTCTCTTCTGCTTACCTTCTTTCTTCTCCTCAATCTCTCACCCCTTCTCCTATTTCAAAAAAAAAAAAATTTTTTTTTTTATTTATTTTTTTATTTTTATTTATTTTATTTATTTTATTTATTTTTTTATTTTTTTATTTTTTTTATTATTTTTTTTTTATTTTTTATTTTTATTTTTTTTATTAATTTTTTTTTATTATTATTATTTTTTTATTTTTTTTTATATTATTTATTATTTATTATTTTTATTTTATTTTATTATTATTCTTTTTTATTTTATTTTACTTTTTTTTTTTTTTCTCGGCCCTCCCTGGGAAGCTCAGGCTAACCCCAGGGTCGGCCAGCCAGAGTTCTCTTTCCACATACCTGGTCCGGCTCCCAGTGCCAGTGACGGTAACTAGCAGTCTGTGGTGTTCCACAGACCCTAGGCTAAGCGGCCAGATGAACAACATAACCCGCACTAAGCAAACATGAACATACACTAACATATGATATCTGGCCTTGACAGTACTGTACTGTCTTACTTCACAAGAGATTCAAATGCGGAGTTGTGCGAAAGCACCGGTGCCGCTTGTCAAAAAACACTATGTCACTATGTCACTATGTCCTCTGCAACTGGTTATCGCCGTTTTTACCTTGTTTTCCCTCCATTTTTAGTGTAATCCGGTCAATCGAGAACAGTTCGGATTATCGGGGTTACACCTCTATGCCTGGATTGGGCTTTTGGGAATGTTGACGAATGGTGTTTTCCAGAAGTCTGTGGTGTAATTTGGGGGTTTCTAACGAACTTTTGAAATTTTTGGCTATCCCCCACTGACAGTTTGCGGGGGGGAAGAGAACAGCCAAGTGCAAAAATATCCCTACAAGGTCGGGATTTTTTTCTTTAGGGTGTTCCCCTTATCTGCAAAGACAATGGTGGCATCAGATTTGCTGTAATGTGTTTCAGAGCATTGATGGGTCCTCACCATGGAAAGTCTATGGTCTGGGGGGAAGAAACACAAAAATCATTTCTTTGGTTGAAATTGCACAGAGTTTGGTAGGAAAGGTTGAGACACGTTCCCTGTCCAAAGTTACTATTGCAGCACGTTGAAGCACTTCCCAAGTCAAGGGCCAGATCCTAGCGCGGCGGCCGCGTTATACCGGAGCACTTCTCTACTCTCCCTCCTCGAGCCGCATGATGACCATGCAGGTCTCGCAAACAAAGGAAAACAGAGAATAACGTTAGCAGGGGAACGAGGCGACTGGTCATCTCGTCCTCCTGCCAGGAAGGGGTATTAAAGGAGAGCCAGGCTAGTGCTTGGCACAGGCCGCCAGAACAGCTGCTATTCATCCTTCATTCAGATTTTTTGTCTATCTTCATGGTTGCTTGGTAGGTCATCTTTGGTGTTATGCACATTTTGGCTTCCAGCCATTATGTGGCTAGTGTGCATTCAGGTCCCGTCTTCTTCTGTACAAGGCTTCAGCGAAATTTGAGAAGGCAATATATTCCTGCCTCCAGTCCAGGAGGTGTTGTTCTCTATCTCTGGGCAAAAAGGTGATCCGGCTGATAAGCTGGCAGCGGAGGTCATCATAAATCTGGCCTTCATGCATAAGGTGGTGCCAGCTCTCCAGCTTTCCACAGCAGCAAGTAGGGTCATCTGTAATGCCCAGGGCTGTAAGTTTAGCCTTAAAGGCACCATGTCCTGTTAGCAGGAAGGTCGTGTGGAGTCCCGGCGTGAACCATGCTGGAGCCATACTGAAATATCTAGGAATAATCCTGGACTCAGGACTTACATTCCTCCCACATCTGAAACACCCGCAGACAAAGTTAAGGAACTATACTGCCTTGGTCACCAAAGTTACGCGTCGGGATTGGGGCCTCAACCGCCGCACTCTCTCGCTGTTCTACAAAGCAGTATTTCTACCGGCGATTACAAACGCTGCAGGGATATGGTATCCGAGAGCAAAAATAGCAATAAACAGAAAGAAGCTCGAAACTATTCAAGGATTTATCCTTTTCACCATTACCAGGGCCTGCCGTACTGTCAGCACCTATGCCCTTCAGGTGCTGGCAGCCGCCCTTCCTTTGAACCTGGAGGTGATAACTTCCAGGCTCCTCTACAAACTATGAAAAGGTACATCGGTGACGTTCATGGACCACACCATTGATCCCACTAATAATTTGATTGCTCAAAAGAAGCGCCTTAGCCTCCATTTACAGCAGATATCGCAAGATAAATGGGCTAACTCTACTAAAGTAGATAACACTAGGAAATTTATTCCACATATCAACAAGTTATATCTCAAGTCTCCTTCGTGGTTCTCTCTCGGACTGTACACAACTTTCATGCTAACAGGTCACGGATCAATCAGAGCTAAACTCTCAAGTCTTGGAATTATTGATGATCCCCTCTGCTATTGTGGAGAGCTGGAAAGTTGGTCTCGCTACATTCTGATTACCAGAATTAACTTAAATCCAAAACTCCAGGAGCATTACTTGTTGGACAGCGACAGAGAGTACATGGCCTTTTCGCAATACTGCCAGGAGCTATTCACAAGAAGAAGAAGATCCCTATCGCTGGAACGAACGTGCACCTGATTAACTCATCTTTCCCAAATTCAAGCTGGACTGTCAATGACTACCATCGTTATTGGGATGGGACCTCTGTTCCATGAATGACAACACTGTTTTGGACCTTCCTGATTTACACTCTTTATAAATTGTGATATTATGCAGCTCTGCTGACCCAGTGACCAAATGGACAGAAGCCCTGAACCCAGTCACCAAATGCACAGAATCCCTGAAACTGCCCCCAAGTCAGACTGCAGTGAACACACATCTCTAATTTTGACTTAATAAAACGGACAAATCCGCGGTGAGACCCGTACTAGTGACACAGTCTAGTGATAACCGCACACTTGACAACCAGACCTGAAAGCTTCGAACTCGTAGTGACAAGTATACATCGGGTGGGACACATTACGTACAGTCCCAAGTGTGACAGCCTTGCCAGACTCTGAAAAAGAAGATAAGACGAGACCTTCGTGGGACCTTCGTCCCAGCTATGACACTCCAAAGCACAGCTCAGCTGCTGCCATTAAGCTTTCTTTGCCACGCTCCCTTGCGTGGTTCTTTTTCTCCACCACCCAGGCAGGGGGGAGGTTACCCCTGGTCGCATGCCCCTGCACCATCCCTCTTTTCCCTCTGGTGTGGCATGGGCCTGCTCCATTGATTTGGGGGTCATCTTCTCTATTCACCCCCTTATCTCTGTCTTTTCCCCTCAGCCTTCAGTCTCCCTCCCCCTTCTCTAACTTATCACCAGCGTCTGAACAATCTCTAAATTGCCTGAGCCCTACACTCAAAAACTTAATAACAACATCATTTGCGTAATCAGTAATCCTTTTGGCTGACCCCTATCTGTAGCGTCTTTTTTTTTTTGTTTTTCTTTTAGGTCCTAGCCAGTGAAATCTCAGGAAATTAGGTGGCCGGACCTGCCAGAGTAAATAACTATGATACTGGTGTACTTGGTCTGCCTCCCAGGGGCAGAGTGTGGAGCACGTTGGAACCCATTAGGGGCCCAGCGGCTAAATGACCAGAGGAACAATGGTACACGACACTACACATATAGAAAACCCATACACTTTTAAACCTCTGGCATTGACAGTGTTCTGTTCCACACCCACAATGTATTCTACGCGGAGAAGGGGGGAACCCCTTGTGCGTTTGACACTAAACACACTCTACACTCCACACCAGTGTGCTACAAGTAATAGGCAAGTCTAGCTCCCACCTTCGGTTGAGTGCTAATCACCGCGAATTTGCGTAGAGTAAATGTCGTTTCTCAAACGACTACAGCCTGCAGGAATACCATATAGAGACCGGTAAACCTTACCTCCGTTGTTGATAGATTAGCAATTTCGATACTTTCCCATCCCTCCCTAATATCTTTCATAGGGAAATCTCCAGATCTTGGGTACCACTTCATTCTCCGACTTAAAGTCAGAAGAAAGGCAGGTGCCACTCAATGCTTTCTCCATCCCCAGTCCTCCGAGGTTGATATACCCTGGATGTTTATCACCCCACTTTGCCGCTGTTTTTAAATCGCGAACTCGTTTTCCAATTTTAAAACAGCGGGATGGGGGGGATAAACACCCGACTTAAGTAAAACATCCCCCTCCTCGGCGATACTAAACAATCGGAAAGAAAACACCTGTACAAAAATCACCGAATCACAGAACTCGACCATACCATTAATCTGTTCTACGACCACGCCCAATGCACGACAAGTGGTACCCAAATAATGGATATTGTCCTTTCATATTCGGTTAGTCAAAAACAGGTTACGATATTTATTTAGGATATATAAGCTAGTATGTATTCAAGTCACAAAGGAGGTTAGGCAGGCGAAGGCAGATTACGAGAAATCTTTGGCAAAGGATGCTAAGAAAAAGTGCAAGGATTTCTTTACTTATATAATGTATATACTACGCGGAGATGGGGGAAACCCCTTGTGCCGTTTGACTCTAAAAGGAAGGGGATGAATCTGATTGGTCCACTTGATATCGCTGGTTCGAACGTTGATGATCCTGCTCAGATAGCAAACAAACTGAATGAGTATTTTGCATCTACATTCATACATGAGGAGTTATTGAGGTTTGAAAATGCTACAAGGTTATCAAGTTGAAACAGGATGCTTAATGATTTTGTTATAACTGAGAACAAAATGGGGGAGAAATTGTTGAAGTTAAACAAAAAAAAAGGCACTTGGGGTGGATGGGATCTATCCAGTTATATTAAAGGAGGCGGCAAAGCACTAAGCAAACCCTTAGCCATAATCACGAGAGCATCCTTGGACTCAGGGGAGGTTCCCACGGACTGGAGATGTGCAAATGTGACCCCAATTCACAAAGGAAGATCGAAGGGTGACACGAGTAATTATAGTCCAGTTAGTTTAACTTCCGTTCCGGGTAAAATAATGGATCACTCGTTAAAAATGCATTGCAGGATCATCGAGACAAGAGTGCAGCAATAATTCAGACACAGCATGGGTTTGTTAAGGGAAAGTCTTGTCTGGCAAATTTGATTGGTTATTATGATGTGGTTAAAAAGGAACTGGATGCAAAAAATAATTTTGATGTCATATACTTTGATTTCAAGAAAGCTTTTTACACTGTTGCGCATGGAAGACTACTGTACAAATTGGAGCGGAATGGTATTAAGGGTACGTTGCAACAATGGATAAAAGAATGGTTGAGTGGGAGAAGACAGAAGGTGTTAATCAATGGGTGCTGCACTTCGTGGACTAATGTTATTAGTGGAGTTCCACAGGGTTCGGTGTTGTGTTCACTGTCGTTTTGTATATTTATCAATGATATTGATGAAGGTATATCAGGCTTAGTATCGAAGTTTGTAGATGATACAAAGGTTGGTAGGGTTGTTAATGAAATTAATGGCAGGGTGTTACTGCAACGGGATCTAGAAAATTTGGGCAGATGGGCTGAGAAGTGGCAATTGAAGTTTAACATTGAAAAATGCCAAGTACTGCATATGGGTAAAAGTAACCCCAGAGAAACGTACCAAATGTGTGGTACTACACTTAAGGAGGTAGAAAATGAAAAGACCTGGGAGTAATTGTGCAGTCATATATGAAGTTTTCTGAGCAATGAAGACAGGCTGTCAGGGCAGGTCATGGGGTGTTGTCAATGATATACAGGAATTTTGTTAGCAGGGAAAAAGGAGGTGATTATCCCTCTGTATAAGGCAATGGTCAGGCCACGCCTTGAGTACTGCGTGAAGGTCTGGAGGCCTCATTTTAGGAAGGATGTAGATTTGCTTGAGCGTGTACAGAGAAGGGCAACAAGATTGGTGAGGGGAATGAAGGGATCCTCTTACCAAGAGAGGCTTAAGTTCTGCAAATTGCAGCAGCATGAGACTAGGCGCCTTCGCGGTGATCTGATTGAGGTGTTTAAGGCCTTGAACGGGTTGAGCACGCTGAATTCTGATGGGATTCTTCCACTTGTTCAGATTACGAACTTAAGGGGGCATAAATTCAAATTAAGAAAAGACAGATGCAGAATAGATGTGTGTAAATGTGCCTTTTGCCGGCGGGTGGTTAATTGCTGAAACAAACTTCCATAGGTTAAATAAATTTAAGGAGGAACTGGACAAATATTTCGAGGGGATTGTTTTGTATATGTATATTTTTTTTTGGCTGATGCTACAGAAGCTCATATGCTTGCTTTCTGGCATCACATGCCACTACTACTACTACTACTCTACTAATTCGGAAGGGATTTAAGCGAAGAACGGAGGAACTGATCGAAGATTACCGACAGCACATGTACATGTGTGAGTGTGTTCTGTAATCTTTAGTAAAAACACACACACACATTCTGTAACCTTCAATACACAGGCTTTCACGCATTTAACGAAAAAATGCAGAAAATTACTCACAGGACCAGATCTTTCAATCACAGCGAACGAACCGGTGGGTAGAAGTCCCACTGCCTATGGAACATATAGCTCGGATTGTGTCTCATATTATTATTATTATTATTATTTGCCAAATGGTGCAATGAAGCCTGAGGCTTTTGCTGCACCAGGCAAAAAAAAAAAAAAAAAAATTTCTGAGTTACCCCTGAGAGAGAGGGAAGTAGGGGGGGGGGGCAGAGAGAGAGAGAGAGCGAGAGTTAGAAATAGAATGGAATCACCAAGAAAGAGAAGACTGGTCATGTCCAGCTGAGTACCTTGTTTGTGCCAAACTCCATACTCACCAGATGTGAGTATGGCCTTGGCACACACAGATGCAAAATTTTTCCTTTATTAATTTTTTTTTATCTTTTTTATTTATTATATAATAATACCGACAATTTTTTTTTTTTTTTACTGTTACAGCCATATATAGTTACACACAATGCATAAACATATACAATCGTAAGCTGGACTGTCATGCAGTTACTTTTTGTCTCCATTAGTTCTCGATCGATCTAGGTGTATCTAATAAAATGGTCTTTTGGTATATACAGATCAATGAAACCATCATGGGGGAATCTTGCATGATAATTGTGATATAATTTCCAATGATTTATATCTTACACAGTTGGATTTTATTTTGATATCAATTGTGAGCAGTGCCCTCCGATACTCTACGCTTTTGAAAGTATTGGAGTTGATTTATGCCATCAGTCCTATAATAATGATATGTGAAAGCTGATATTAGATTAGAAAAATAAAAAAAAATGCTGGAATTAGAAACACTGAATAAGTTGTCGTTGCCTCCACGAAAACTGTGTACCTATACATCGTGTTATTGGTAAGTTAAAAGAAAAATTACATGTTTGTTACGATTTTGTGTGATTTTATACTTCTGGTTATCCTAATTACCTTCTTAAACCCCAGTGGCGCACATCTTGTGACTATGGGCTTGGCACACATAGGTCCTGAGTTGGATATCATCATTCTTCAATTTCTTGGTGATTCCCTTCTACTTTTGACTCTCTCTATCTCTCTCCTAGGGTAATTTGAAATTTTTTTTTTGGCTGGTGCGCCTCAGGCTTCCTTGCAGCATATAGCTAATACTACTACTAATAATAACAACTTCGCCTCCCTTTAGCTAAACAGAAAGACATTGACTGCTAACTATAACATAACATTAATTTATATTTATATTCATAAATATAAACTATGCAGCAGTCGCAATATAGGCAAGTATTTTCGTACAAATTACTTATGCAAAAATTCCTCACAAATAACATATATATATATATATATATCATTGTTCAGCCCATTATTGTTTTCTGTATTTATTAATGATATTGCTGATGGTATATCAGGTTTAATGTCCAAGTTTGCTGACAATACGAGGTTGGCAGGGTTGTTAGTGACACAAATGACAGTACACTGCTGCAATGGGATCTAGAAAAGTTGAGCAGATGGGCTGAGAGGTGGCAAATTAAGTTTAACATTGATAAATGTAAAGAACTGCATATGGGAAGCAGTAACCCCAGAGTAACGTATCAACTGTGTGGTACTACACTGACAGTGGTAGAGAGTGAAAAGGACCTGGGGTTAATTGTGCAGGCAGATACGTAGTTTTCTGAGCACTGCAGACAGTCTACAAGAAGAGCTCATGGTGTCTTGTCAGTGATATATACAGGAATTTTTCTAGCAGGGATAAGGAGGTGATTATCCCCTTGTATAAGGCAATGGTCAGGCCACACCTTGAGTACTGTATACAGGTCTGGAGGCCTCATTTTAGGAAGGATGTAGAGCTGCTGGAATGAGTACAGAGAAGGGCAACAAGACTAGTGAATGGAACAAAGGGTTGCTCTTAAGAAAAAATGCTTAAGTTTTGCAAATTACCGTGTCTGGAGACTTGGCACCTGTGAGGTGATCTGACTGAGGTGTATAAAGCCTTGAATGGTTTGAGCATGCTCAGTGCTGAGGGAATTATTCCTCTTGTTCAGAATAATCGCCTGAGAGGGCATAAATTCAAATTGAGGAAAGACAGTTGTAGGATAGATATGCAGAAGTTTGCCTTTAGCCAGCGGGTGGTTGATTGCTGGAACAACCTTCCATCTGTCGTTGTAGAAGTCGATAGCTTAAATATATTTAAGGCAGAACTAGACAAACATTTGGATCGAGTGGATGAGTGAAATGAGAAGTTTTTTTTTTTTTTGGCTGATGCTATATAAGCTTGCTTTCTTACATCATGTGCCTTTACTAATGCTATATATATATATTATATTAATAGAAGGTACTACTTACATAATATACATGGGAAAATAAGCAAGATACAATCCCATCTTAGAGTAAAAAATAAAAATTGTTTCGTTTGCTGATAATATAGTAGCTTAACATGCAAGGATGTGGTTTAAAATAATTTTAGAGTCAATAATTATTCAAATTCTCTCCATGAACTACCTGTGTATAGAAAGGATGGAAGAAGAGAGTTCATAAAATAAATATTCAAAGCAAAAATAAATTGTAATGAAAGCAGGTGGACAAAGAGGAAGGGAGCATAATCTGACTAGAGCTGAAGATCTGAACAAAAATAGGATAGTTTGGTGATAAATAGTGAATGGAAGTCTTGTAGTCCAGGAGGATAGCTTTGTACTATCATAGTGATCTGTTCCCACTGGATATGACAGTTATGGATGATGATGATAGGAGGTCATAAGAACAATATAATTGCACATGAATTTTAACAAGTAGAAACTCAGGGAAATGGCTAGGAATAAAAATCAAAATGCATTTTGATTTTTGTATTGGTGTATACGTGTCCAAACTTTTGGGGAGCATAGAGAAATTTTCCTACCAAGGACAGAGATGACTTTCCCATTGTAATTGTATAATACATAAGAATCAATGGCAGTCCTACAGGAGCTAGCCATTGACAGTGACTCAGTGAAACTGGAAATATGTTGTGTAAGAGGATAGGTGGAATTTGACGGTACATTTACCAAGCTATAAAGTGTATGATTTAGGGCAGATATAATTTTTTAGGGGCACAAAATGTGATACTGTTGTACATGTTGGTACTAATGATGTTAAGAGAAGTAGATCTGAGGATTTAATTAAAAATAAGGGCAATGATGACAAAAAAGTCAAGTTAGAATTGAAATTAAAAGTCTGTGATTCTGCCCATGCATGATAGGAGGAAGTTAGTGATGAGAGTGTAGCCGATGTGAGAGACTATTTTTACACGGATGGGATGCATGTAAGAAGTGGTGCAGGAATATTGTTGATGCTATCGAGGCAGTGTTAGATGGGTTGAAACACTGATACACAGTCTAATTGATCAACAGCGTTCAGAGGTGAATGATTCTTGTGTTGCTTCTATTGTAACATACGGCAGCCTGAAAAGTGAAAGTAGCATGGAGATATTGGACAAGTTGATATAAGATTTAATCTCCATGTGAAAAACACATGGAGATTACAAGACCTGCTGGCAATCATCATGCAACAAGCAAATATGGGGGTTGTGTTGGGGTCTTTAAAAGCAAAAATTAGGTCCATGTATAACTGCTTGTACACTAATGCAGACATAGTAGGCGATTTCAGAAATGTCATCATCAGCACTCAGACATCATCATCAGCCATTTTCAATCCACTGCAGGATGAAGGCCTCTCCAGTAACTTTCCAGTTCCTTCTGTTTTGTGCAATGGCCATCCATTTACTACCCACAAACTCATGAATTTCATCTATCCATCTCTGCTATTGTCTTCCAGGTTTTCTTCTAGCTCCTCTTGGGTACCATTCTGTTATTTTCTTAGTCCATCTGTCATCATATCTTCAAGCTATGTGTCCTGCCCAAGACCAGTTTGGTTCTTTAGTTTTGATAAGAACGTCCTTTACTTGAGTTTGCTGCCTAATCCATGTGTTTCTCTTCTTATCTAACAGTCTGATTCCAAATATAATTCGTTTCATTCTTCGCTGTGTAGTTCTCAGCTTCTCTTCCATTCTTTTGGTGAGGGCCCAAGTTTCACTTCCATGTCATGGCGGGGAGTATACATTGGTTCATTATTTTACGTTTCAGACAAACTGGGATATTGCTCCTCAGTATGTTACTATATTTCCTGAATGCTATCCATCCAAAATTTATTCTTCTCATGAATTCCAGTCATTTATCATTATTACAGCTAATAACTTGTCCCAGATAAGTATATGACTCCACCTTTTCAATTACTGCTCCTTCAATCATTATGTCCCTTTCTGTGGCATACTTGTTCGTCATTACTTTTGTTTTAGCCATATTCATCTTTAATCCAAAATCCTTACCAACTGTGCATAACTGATTAAGATTTTCCTCTAATTCTTTGGGATTGTGGCTTATGGCCAAAATGTCGTCTGTAAATTGTTTAGGTACTCTCCATTCACATTGACTCATTTCTGCGACCAGTCTAATTTTCTGAAAGCTTCCTCAAGGGCAGCAGTAAACAGCTTCGGAGATATTGTGTCTCCTTTTCGAACTCCTTTCTCAATTTTAAATTTGCTACTGTCTTTGTCTAGTCTAATAAAGGAGGTAGTGGTCTCATATATTTTCTTCAAAATCATGCCTTGTCTTTCCAGTGCCCGAAACATTGCCTTATGTTGTATGGAGTCAAATGCCTTTTCATAATCCACAAATGCCAGGCATAATGGTGTTTTATATTCATTTTCTTTCTCCATTAGCTATAATATTATGTGAATGTGATCCATAGTTGAGAATCCTGTCCTAAAGCCAGCTTGCTCTTTCGGTTGATTCTCATCAAGTATTCTTTCTAATCTGTTAGTAATGACTCTTGTGAACAACTTGTAGATGTGGGATATCAAGCTAATTGGTCTATAATTTCCAATTTCTGATTTATCTCCTTTCTTATGCAGCAAAACTATGATTGCATTATTCCACTGCTTAGGCGTCATACCATACCTTTTCTAATAAATTTTGTGAAGAGCCTTGCCAGTTTTTGTGTTATGTCTCTTCCTCCCAATTTTAACAAATCTACAGTAACTTCATCTTCCCTCAGGGCTTTCTGATTCTTAATTTTCTTCAATGCATGTTCTACCTCATCAGGAAGAATATCGGGTTTGTCGAATGTGTTGCTAATTTGCAATCCATCTTCCCCACTGCTGTCATCATTCTCTCGCTCCTTGTATAATTCTCTATAGTAGTCTTCTGCTATTTGAATTATGCCTTTTCTGCTGTTTATAAGTACACCATTGCTATTCTTCAGTTTCAGTATCAATTGTCTTTCTTTATTACTGCTCATGGCTGCTGATTTAAGTCCTTTGTTTTCCCTTAATGCTTGTTCTACTTTTCTTGTATTAAATCTTCTTATGTCCTCTTTGAGTCTCTTTCTAATGGCTTTGCATAACTCAGTATACTCAAATTTCTCCTTGTCATTGTTTATCTTGCTCTTCATATGTCACCTTCGGTTCATCACAACAAGTGTTTCTTGGCTAATTTTTTCATCCTTGGATTTTTTTTTCCCTATAGGTTTCTTGGGCTTTACTACTTTCAGAAAGTTGTAATGTTCCTCGTCGATATCTTGGTTCTGAGCAGTAGTAGTAGTGGCGTGTGGTACAAGAAAGCAAGTGTATGAGCTTATGCAGCATCAGCCAAAAAAAAAAATCACACCATTCCCTCCAAATGCCTGTACAGTTCCTCCTTAAATTTATTCAACCTATCAACTTCCACAATGACAGATGGAAGTTTGTTCCAGCAATTAACCACCCGCTGGCTAAAGGCAAATTTCCGCACATCTATTCTACATCTGTCTTTTCTTTATTTGAATTTATGCCCCCTTAGGTTCGTAATCTGAACAAGTGAAAGGATCCCATCAGAATTCAGTGTGCTCAACCCATTCAAGGCCTTATACACCTCAATCAGATCACCGTGCAGATGCCTAGTCTCCAGCCACTGCACTTTGCCAAACTTCAGCCTCTTTGGTAAGAGGATACCTTCATCCCCCCTCACCAATCTTGTTATCCTTCTCTGTACATGCTCAAGCAAATCTGCATCCTTCCCAAAATGAGGCCTCCAGACCTGTACACGGTACTCAAGGCTTGGCCTGACCATTGTCTTATACAGAGGGACAATCACCTCCTTTTTCCTGTTAGCAAAATCCATGTATATCATTGACAACACCCCATGACCTGCCCAGGTAGCCTGTCTGCATTGCTCAGAAAACTTCATATCTGACTGCGCAATTACTCCCAGGTCTTTTTCATTTTCTATCACCGTAAGTGTAGTACCACACAGTTGGTACGTTTCTCTGGGGTTACTTCTACCCATGGTGCCTCCGTAGCCAGGTTGGAAGGACAGCAGTGCGTAGCACACGCTTTCTTGATTAGACTGGGGTTTGAGCCCGTCATCACCAAATACGGAGGATGCGGAAAGGTCAGGGAATGACCACCACATATTCCCGGAGCAATATGGCCTTAGTTGCTAATGCTCCTAAAAACCAAATAACAACAACAACTTCTACCCATATGCAGTACTTTGCATTTGTCAAGGTTAAACTTCAGTTGCCACTTCTTAGCCCATCTGCCCAAATTATCTAGATCCTGCTGCAGTAGCACACTGCCATTACTGTCATTAACAACCCTGCTAACCTTTGTATCATCTGCAAACTTCGACACTAAGCCTTGATATACCTTTATCAATATCATTGATAAATATACAAAACAGTAGAGGACCCAACACCGAACCCTGTGGGACTCCACTAATAACATTAGTCCATGAAGAACAGTGCCCATTAATTATCGCCCTCTCTTCTCCCACTCAACCATCCTTTTATCCATTGTAGTAACTTACCGTTAATACCATTCTGCTCCAGTTTGTAGAATTGTAGCAGAATGGTATTAATGATCTTCTCCAGTCTGCAGAAGCTCAAACTTGTTCTTAAGTTCCATTACATACTGCTCTTTCTCCTCTTCTGTTATCTCAAAGACCTTCATATTATTTACATGGTCAAGTGTGCATCTTACCATTCTGTGATCACTTGCAACATTTACCTTATTCAGGACGGTAACATTATTCAAGATATATCTTTTGTTAGTGAGGATGAAGTCGATTTCATTAAGATATATCTTTTGTTAGTGAGGATGAAGTCGATTTCATTAATTAATCCATTTGGACTCTTCCATGTCCACTTTCTGTTCATCCTTTTCTTGAAAAAAGTGTTCATTACTGGCAATCGTTGAGATTCTGCATATTCCACAAGTCTTTCACCTCTTTCATTTCTTTCACCAATTCCAAAATTTCCTATAGTTGCCCTTTCTGCGCTGTTTTGTGTTTTTCCAACCTTAGCATTGAAGTCCCCCCATGATAATAGTGTAGTGGGTTTTCTGCTCATTTAGAAGACTCAATGCTAGCCTGGCGGGTAAAGTGCCTGCCTGGCAACCCAAAGGTCGCGGGTTTGAATCCTGCCTCGGGCTTGGATCACAGTAGAAAATGCAAAAAACTTGGGAGGTGCAATATGGCCACAGAAGCTGATGCACCAACAACTAACAAAAAAAAAAAAAAGAAAAGAAAAAGAAGACTCATTTTCAGTGTACATTTCTTCAACCTCCTCATCATCATGGCTCGATGTTGGTGCATAAATCATTATAACCTTTAGCTTATACCTCTTAGAAATCTTGAGTATTAGTCTTGACACCCTTGGTGATGTACTTTTGAATTCCAAAATGTTGTTTTTTTATATCTTTATGGACCAGAAATCCAACTCCGCCTTCGCTCCTTTCACTGTTTTCACTCAGACATAAGTGATGCTGAATTTGAATGTAGTGGATATTATAATATGGTGGATATGATATACAGGAAGATACTATATCAAACCTGCCACATGCAGATGTGAAGTACTGGTCATGATAAAGCCAGTTGGTGTAGCACAGAATAGGTCTTATAATTGTAATGACTCTCATGTGTTCTAAGACTGGATGCTTAGCCTAGAAGTCCATAGGGTTCTATCCACCTAACTTTATTGTCCTTTGTCACGAGGAGCCAGGCCATCTGTACTATCAGTCTATCATTTATCAATTGAGCTGCTTTTGCCAAAATGGTTAGGCTATGAATAGAAGAAAGGGAGTATTAATGCTCTTAGTTAAGAAGCACATAGAATCTAAGGCAATGCACCCAGATCAACATTGAATCAGTTTGATGTGACAAGCATTGAGAAAACTAAAATGAGAATAGTTGTCCGAGGTTGGCCAAATAGCTATGATGAATGTAATAAACAACTGCACAGGCAGGCACAGTGGGCCAGTAGATTGGAATATCTTATAATGGAGAACTTTTAACTTTCTGGACATTGACTGGAATATAAGAGTTGGTCATTCACATAATAGCAGAAATTTTCTGAATTTATTGGATAATTGTTTCCTACAGCAGTATGTTAAGGAGGCAAAAAAAGAAAACAGGAAATTTATCTGATTATCAGGAATGACTCATCATGCATTAAGAATATTCAGATAAAGGAACCACTATGTAGCAGTGATTAGTAATAGCCATATAATAAGGGGCAAAAGTTGATGATGTAGAGCAGATATCATCTTTTAAGGGCACAAAGGGTGGTACTGTTGTACATGATGGCGCTAATGACATTAAGGTAGGAGATCTGCGGACTTATTTAACAAGTACAGGTCAATGTTGAAAAAAAGTCACGAGTTAGGGTTATATTTGAAAGTGTCTGCAATTCTGCCCAGACATGATAGGAGGGAGTATATGATGAGAACCTTGTCAATCAATTCGGTCCTGAAGATATTGTGCAGGGCTCATGGAGTAGAATTTTTCTCAATGTGGTCTGTGCTTGTTAACAGGAGAGAGAGAGAGAGTGTTTCTACAGGGATGGAATACACTTAAATAAAAAGGTGCAAGACTATTTGTGGTTGATGCTGTCAAGGCAGTGTTAGTTGGATCAGAAAACTGCTAACATGGGGTTGATTTACAGACTAATAGATTAATGGTAGCTACAGGCAAAAGTGAAAGTGCACAGCTTCCATTGGAATGAGCGGCAGCCTGGGAAGCAAGGTGCTGGGGATTTCAAGGACTGCTGGGAATCATCGAGGAAAAAGTAAATACATGGGCTGTGTTAGAGTAAGACTAGGTGTATGTATACACAGATGAGCCAAAACATTATGACCAGCAAGTCGTTATGCAAATTGAAGCAATGGCAGGTGAACTACTACGCGGGTTGGGACACGGTATAAAAAACACCTGATACTGAGCTCTGTTAATCAGTATTACTCTTGTTCTTCAGATGGGAAAGGCAGCAGACTTAAACAAGTTTGACAAAGGCCAAATTGTAATGGCCAGACGATTGGGTCAGAGCATATCCAAAACACCATAGCTGTGGTTAGTACCTACCAGAAGTGGTCCAAGGAATGAAAACTCACGAACCGCCGATGAGGTGTTGGATAACCATGGCTCATTGATGCTAGCAAAGGCTCTCCCAGATAGTAGATTATTACCCTGGCCTCCAAATTCCCCAGACATCAATCCCATTGAGCATCTGTGGTTTGTGTTGGAACAGTAACTCCGATCTGTGGCATCTCAACCATGGACCTTACAGGAGTTAAAGGATCTGCTGGTTACATGTTGGTACCAGATACCACAAGACAAATTTAGATATTTTGTAGCATCCATTCTTCGCCAGATATGAGCTGTTTTGGCTGCACCTGGAGGAACATTATATTAGGTAGGTGGTCATAATGTTTTGTCTCATTGGTGTACTTGCATGTACACCATTGCTGGGAGTATAGTAAATAAATTTCATGAATTTGGGGTGCTGGTGAAGACATCAAAGGCAGATATTGTTGGGATATTAGAGACATGGTGTCACACAGAGATAAGGAATGCAGAAATGGAATTTGGGAAGTACAATGTGTACAGAAAGGATAGCAAGGGAAGAGGGGGTGATGCTGTTAGTTAAGAAATATATAAAATCTATGGAAGTGCATCCAGTTGACATGGGCAGACAGTGCAGTTTTGAGTCAGTTTGGTGTGACATAAGCACTGGGAAAGCAAAGTTGGGAGTAGGAGTGTGTTACAGGCCTAATGACTCTGATGAATACAACGAACAACTCTACAGAGAAATAGTGGGCCAGGAAATCAGATTGTCTTGTAATGGGTGATTTTAACTTCCCAGATATAGTCTGGAACTTGCGGATTGGTCACTCACACACTAGCAAGACTTTTATAGATTTATTGGATGATTGTTTTCTATATGTGCAGAAGTTTGCCTTCGGCCAGTGGGTGGTTGATTACTGGAACAAGCCATCAACTGTTGTGGAAGTGGATAGTTTGAATAAATTCTGCCCCCTCGTGTGCATAGTCTGGAAATCCTATCAGCATTGAGTTTGTTCACGCCATTGAAAGCCTTAAAGTGTGCTGAACTTGGCTTTCCAATGTCAATGACAAAGCAAACAGTTAAATCTGCACATTTATATAAACATGTGGCTCCAAGGATAGGCTCATTCATTTGCACATCTCCAATCTGTAGGCACCTCCCCTGTATCCATACAGGTAAGCAAGCCATTTGCCATAATTATGCAAAGGGTTTAGTTACTGCTTTTGCTGCTTTTTTCAAGATTATGTAAGTCCCAGATATATTACAGTTTTTAATTTTAGCTTCAACAATTTTTAGCATATCTGAGTAAAGTGCTTATTGTCTTCATGATGTCTGTCTGTCTGTATGTAACATTGAAATGTGCTTTTCCAAAGCTTCTCATCCACTAGGGACACTTCTAAAATTCAGCACCTTTCATTCTTTAGGGGTACTGGATTTTAAAGTGTTTACTGTATTTAACTTTTACTTAAATATAATTTTATTTGGAGAACCAGTTTTTCATCCAAACTCATTTCATTTTTCATTTTAACCAAATTCATTTCATTTCGTTTTTCATTTCATTTCATGAAATGAACTTCAAAAATTCAACGAAATTCAACTCATTTCATTTCGTTTTTCATTTTAACCAAATTAAAATGAATTGATTGTGCAACATGCATGCATACATGCACACACAGTTTCCAGTTCCCATTAACACATAGATACAGAAATAGATATTTTACAGTATCAGTTCTGTTGTGTCAGTGTGAAACCTTTGCAGAAGCTATTGTGCAAGAACTGATGTACAGCAGTCTTCAGTTGGGACGCAAGTTGCTGGAATGAAGCAAATGACTGAGTTCAGATCTGGTGAATCTTCGAAAATGCTCTTGGCAACCAAGTCTAAACAGCAGTGCCATTGTTATGAACAAAAACTATGGCTTAACATTTCTGAAGATGGCAAAGTCTTTCATAGTATCTCTCTTCAAGCAGTCATCAGCTGATAGCTAACAGAAAATCCTCCAAACTGAAAAGGCACAGACAATCCTAGATAAGCTAATGTCTGAAAATATGCTGTGCTAGTAAATATCCTATTGCTGTATTTTAATATAAAATGTGCTAGTAAAATTTAATTTATAGTGCAGTGTGGACTTAAAAGAATCTGTTGCTTTTTCTGAAAAATAATTTTTCCCTTATGTTTTTTTTTTTTTTTTGCCTGTTTTCACTACAAAACCTGTTTAGTTACCCAATCTCCAATATTTTGAAAGTTGAGAGCTGGCAGTTATGAAGCTCTCTCAGCCAGAATTAGAAGAGCATCAGCATACGGGATCATGTGAATATTCCCATATTTTAAGCTATTCATTCAAGCATATGTTGCAGAATACTGGACCTAGAAACCCTTGGTCTGAAACTCTGTGAGCATCCTTTTGTAACATATGTGTTTAGTTAGCATTAGCGTTATTAGAGGCATACAATGCAAGAAAGCAAGCTTATGCAGCATCAGCCAAAAAAAAAAAACACCCCTTTTTCATTTCACTTATCCACCTGCTCCAAATATTTGTCTCGTTCTGCCTTGAATCTGTTAAAGCTATCAACTTCTACAATGACAGATGGAAGCTCATTCCAGCAATCAACCACCCATTGGCTAAAGGCAAACTTCCGCACATCTATCCCACAACTGCCTTTCTTCAATTTGAATTTATGCCCTCTCAGGCGATTATTCTGAGCAACAGGAAGAATCCCATCAGCATTCAGCATGCTCAAACCATTCAAGGCTTGATACACCTCAATCACATCATCCCGCAGGTGCCTAGTCTCCAGACACTGTAATTTGCAAAAGTTAAGCCCTTCTTCGTAAGAGCAACCTTTTGTTCCATTCACTAATCTTGTTGCCCTTCTCTGTACTCGTTCCAACAGCTCTACACCCTTCTTAAAATGAGGACTGCAGACCTGTATACAGTACTCAAGGTGTGGCTGACCATTGCCTTATACAAGGGGATAATCACTTCCTTATCCCTGCTAGAAAAATTCCTGTATATCATTGACAAGACACTGAGCTACTCTTGCAGACTGTCTGCAAGAGTAGAAAACTTCATATCTGCCTGCACAATTACCCCCAGGTCCTTGTCGTTCTCTACCACTGTCAGTGTAGTACCACAGAGTTGATATTTAAGGGCACAAAAGGTGATATAGTTGTACACGTTGGCACTAATGATATTAAGAGTAGGAGACCGGCGGAATTACTTAGCAAGTACAGGTCACTGTTGAAAAAAAAGCCGTGAATTAGGGTTGAATTTGAAAGCGTCTGCAATTCTGCCCAGACACGATAGGAGGGAGTATATGATGAGAGCCTTGTCGATCAATTCGGCCCTGGAGGGATTGTGCAAGGCTAAAGGGGTAGAATATTTTTCAACCTGGACTGTACTTATTAACAGGAGAGATTGCTTCTACAGGGATGGGATACACTTAAATAGAAAGGGTGCAAGAATTTTTGCTGATGCTGTCGAGGCAATGTTAGGAGGGTCGGAAAACTGCTAGTTGGGGGGGATACAAGGACTAATAAATTAACAGTAGCCACTGGCAGAGGTGGAAGTGATTCTTGCACTGCTTCTATTGAAATGAGCAGAAGCCTGAAAAACAAGATGCAGGATATTTCAGAGACTGCTAGGAGTCATTGCGGTACAAGTAAACACATGGGTTGTGTTAGGGTAGCTAGGAATAGAAACAGGTGCATGTATACCTGCGTGTACACCAATGCTAGGAGTTTGGTAAATAAATTTGATGAATTTGAGGTATTGCTCAAAACATCAAAGGCAGATATTGTTGGGATATCAGAGACGTGGTGTCACACAGATATAAGGAATGCGGAACTGGAATTTGGGGAATACAATGTGTATAGAAAGGATAGACAGGACAGGAGGGGAGGAGGGGTTATGCTATTAGTTAAGAAACACATAAAATCCAAGGAAGTGAAGCCAGTCGACATTGATGGACAGGGCAGTGTCGAGTCAGTTTGGTGTGACATAAGCATAGGGAAATTAAAATTGAGAGTAGGAGTGTGCTATAGGCCTAATGACTCTGATGAGTATAATAAGATATTGTACAGGGAAATAGAGTGGGCCAGTAAATCAGAGAGTCTTATAATGGGGGATTTTAATTTCCCAGATATTGACTGGAATTTGTGGGATGGTCACAAACACACTAGCAAGGCTTTTGTGGATTTATTGGATGATTGTTTTCTACATCAGCATGTTCGTGCGGCAACAAGAGGGAGCAATATTCTTGATCTGATTATCAGTAGTGATTCTTCATGCATTAAGAATCTGCAGATAAATGAACCACTAGGTGGCAGTGATCACAGTGTGTTGAAGTGGGATTTACTCAAGGAGGTAACTACCATCAGAGGTAAAGGGAAGGGTTTTTGTTTTCGTAAAGGCGACTATGATGGTCTGAAACAGTATTTAAATTCTATACAGTGGGACCAACTGATGATGTTACCAACAGCAAACTCAAAATGGGAAGCATTCAAGGAACTAATCTTGGAAGCTACCAGTCTTTACATACCAACTAGGAAATATTGTTCAAGTTTAGGCCTAAATGGTTGTCAGATGAACTAATGAGACATGTGGCAGAGAAGAAAAATGCATGGAATACATACAAATTAATGGGTGACATGGAAGCCTATGATAGATATGTTGGTCTGTAACCAAGTCACAAAGGATATTAGGTAGGCAAAGGCAGACTATGAAAAATCCTTGGCAAAGGATACAAAGAAAAACAGAAAAGAGTTCTTTACCTATTTAAACTCAAGAAGGAAAGGGATTAATCAGATTGGTCCACTGGATATTGATGGTTCAACAGTTGAGGATCCTGCTCGGGTGGCTAACAATCTAAACGAGTATTTTGCATCTACATTCACGCATGAGGAGTTATTCAAGAAGGAGAATGACGTAGGTAAAGTAAACATTGGCAGTGAGCTAGATGATTTTGTAATAACTGAGAGGAAAGTGGAGGAGAGATTGTTGAGGATAAACATAAAAAAGGCACCTGGGGTGGATGGGATCTATCCAGTTGTATTAAAGGAGGCAGCAAAGGAAGTAAGCAAACCCCTAGCCATAATTATGAGAGCTTCTTTGGACTCAGGGGAGGTACCCATAGACTGGAGATGTGCAAATGTAACCCCAATTCACAAAGGAGGATCAAAGGCTGACACAAGTAATTATAGACCTGTTAGTTTAACTTCCGTTCCAGGTAAATTAATGGAGGCACTGGTTAAAGAAGCACTGCAGGATCATCTAGACAAGAATTCAGTTATAGCTCAGATGCAGCATGGTTTTGTTAAGGGCAGGTCTTGCCTGACCAATTTGATTGGATACTATGATGTAGTCACAAAAGAACTGGATGCAGGGAATAACTTTGATATTATATATTTGGATCTTAGAAAGGCTTTTGATACTGTTGCACATGGAAGACTGCTGCACAAATTGGAGCAGTGTGGCATTGGAGGCAAATTGCTGCTATGGATAAGGGGATGGTTGAGTGGCAGAAGACAGAGTGGTAATCAATGGACACTGCTCAACGTGTACTAATGTTATTAGTGGAGTTCCTCAGGGTTCAGTGTTGGGTCCGTTGTTGTTTTCGGTGTTTATGAATGATATTGATGATGGTATATCAAGTTTAATGTCCAAGTTTGCAGATGATACAAAGGTTGGCAGAGTTGTTAAGGACACTACTGACGTTATGCTGCTGCAACAGGATCTGGAAAGGTTGAACAGATGGGCTGAGAGGTGGCAAATGAAGTTTAACATTGACAAATGTAAAGTACTACCTATGGGAAACAGTAACCACAGAGCAACGTATCAACTCTGCGGTACTACACTGACAGTGGTGGAGAATGAAAAGGACCTGGGGGTAATTGTGCAGGCAGATATGAAGTTCTCTGAGCAGTGCAGACGAGCTGCAAGAGTAGCTCATGGTGTCTTGTCAATGATATACAGGAATTTTTCTAGCAGGGATAAGGAGGTGATTATTCCCTTGTTTAAGGCAATGGTTAGGCCACATCTTGAGTACTGTATACAGGTCTGGAGGCCTCATTTCAAGAAGGATGTAGAGCTGCTGGAACGGGTACAGAGAAGGGCAACAAGATTAGTGAATGGAACAAAGGATTGCTCTTACGAAGAAAGGCTTAAGTTTTTCAAATTACAAAGTCTGGAGACTAGGCACCGGCGAGGTGATCTGATAGAGGTGTATAAGGCTTTGAATGGTTTGAGCATGCTCAATGCCAATGGGATTCTTCATCTTGCTCAGAATAATCACCTCAGAGGGCATAAATTCAAATTGAGGAAGGACGGATGTCGGATAGATGTGCGGAAATTTGCCTTTGGCCAGCGGGTGGTTGGTTGGTGGAACCGACTTCCATCATTTGTTGTTGAAGTTGATAGCCTAAACAAATTTAAGGCTCAACTGGACAGGTATTTCGAACGAACGGAGGGGTGAAATGGGAGTGGTGTGTTTTTTTTTTTTTGGCTGATGCTGAATAAGCTTGCTTTCTTGTGTCATATGCCTCTACTAATGCTAAAGCTAATATGTCACTCTGGGGTTGCTGCTTCCCATATGTATTACTTTACATTTGTCAGTGTTAAACTTCATTTGCCACCTCTCAGCCCATCTACTCAACTTTTCTAGATCCTGCTGTAGCAGCAGCGTACTATCATTAGTGTCCTTAACAACCCTGCCAACCTTTGTATCGTCTGCAAACTTGGACATTAAGCTTGATATACCATCATCATCATCATCATCAGCCATTTTCAATCCACTGCAGGATGAAGGCCTCTCCAGCAACTTTACAGTTCCTTCTGTTTTGAGCACTGGCCATCCATTTACTACTCAAAAACTCATGAATTTCATCTATCCATCTCCGCCTTTGTCTTCCAGGTTTTCTTCTAGCTCCTCTTGGGTACCATTCTGTTATTTTCTTAGTCCATCTGTCATCATGTCTTCTAGCTATGTGTCCTGCCCAAGACCATTTTAGTTCTTTAGTTTTGATAAGAATGTCCTTTACTTGAGTTTGCTGCCTAATCCATGTGTTTCTCTTCTTATCTAACAGTCTAATTCCCAATATAATTCGTTCCATTCTTCGCTGTGTAGTTCTTAGCTTCTCTTCCATTCTTTTGGTGAGTGCCCAAGTTTCACTTCCATAAGTCATGGTGGGGAGTATACATTGATTCATTATTTTACGTTTCAGACAAACTGGGATATTGCTCTTCAGTATGTGACTATATTTCCTGAATGCTATCCATCCAAAATTTATTCTTCTCTTGACTTCCAGCCATTTATCATTATTACAGCTAATAACTTGTCCCAGATAAGTATATGACTCCACCTTTTCAATTACTGCTCCTTCAATCATTATTTCCCTTTCAGTGGCATACTTGTTCATCATTACTTTTGTTTTAGCCATATTCATCTTTAGTCCAAAATCCTTACTAACTGTGCATAACTGATTAAGATTTTCCTCTAATTCTTTGGGATCGTGGCTTATGACTACAATGTCATCTGCAAATCGTTAATGGTTTAGGTACTCTCCGTTCACATTGACTCCTTTCTGCGACCAGTCTAATCTTCTGAAAGCTTCCTCAAGGGCAGCAGTAAACAGCTTCGGAGATATTGTGTCTCCTTGTCGAACTCCTTTCTCGATTTTAAATTTCCTACTTTGTCTAGTCTAATAAAGGATGTAGCACTCTCATATATTTTCTTCAAAATCATAATATATGGAGTATCTATGCCTTGTCTTTCCAGTGCCCAAAACATTGCCTTATGCTGTATGGAGTCAAATGCCTTTTCATGTCAAATACCATCATCATTATCATTTAAAATACAGAAAACAACAGTGGACCTAATACTGAACCCTGAGGGACTCCACTAATAACATTAGTCCACGATGAGCATTTTCCATTGATTACCACTCTCTTCTCCCACTCAACCATCCCTTTATCCATAGCAGCAATTTGCCTCCAATGCCACACTGCTCCAATTTGTGCAGCAGTCTTCCATGTGCAACAGTATCAAAAGCCTTTCTAAGATCCAAATATATGATATCAAAGTTATTCCCTGCATCTAGTTCCTTTGTGACCACATCATAGTATCCAATCCAATTGGTCAGGCAAGACTTTCCTTTAACAAAATCATGCTGTGTCCGAGCTATAACTGAAGTCTTGTCTAGATGATCCTGCAGTGCCTCTTTAACCAGTGCTTCGATTAATTTCGGAACAGAAGTTAAACTAACAGGTCTATAATTACTTGTGTTGCCCTTTGATCCTCCTTTGTGAATTGGGGTTACATTTGCACATCTCCAGTCCATGGGTACCTCCCCTGATTCCAAAGAAGCTCTTATAATTATGGATAAGGGTTTGCTTACTTCCTTTCTTGCCTCTTTAATATAACTGGATAGATCCCGTCCACCCCGGGTGCCTTTTTTATGTTTATCTTCAACAATTTCTCCTCCACTTTCCTTTCAGTTATTACAAAATCATCAAGCTCACTGCCAGAGTTTAACTCATCTCTGGCAATCCCCTCCCTGAATAACTCCTCATGGGTGAATGTAGATGCATCCTTTGCCAAAGATTTCTCATAATCTGCCTTTGTGATTTGGTTACAGACCAGCTTATATCTATCGTAGGCTTCCATGTCACCCATTAATTTATATGTATCCCATGCATTTTTCTTCTCTGCCACATGTCTCATTAGTTCATCTGACATCCATTTAGGCCTAAATATTGAACAATATTTCTTAGTTGGTATTTAAAGCCTAGTAGCTTATAAGATAAATTCTTTGAATGCTTCCCATTTTGAATTTGCTGTTGGTAATATCATCAGTTGGTCACACCGTATAGAATTTAAATACTGCCTCAGACCACCGTAAAGTAAAGTAAAGTGCACCCATTATCAACCCACTGCAGGATGGAAGCCTCCTCGACAATTCATGCTGAGAGAAATGGACCATAATCTGCCACTCTTGTCCAGTGCAGGTTGGCAGATCGACCGTATTCAGCAGTCAGGGGCTTGAACCCCGGTCTACTCAAAGAGTGTGTGCTACTGCACTCCTGCTCCTGCCCACTCGGCTACTCAGACCACCGTAGTCACCTTTAAGAAAGCAAAAACCCTTCCCTTTATCCCTGATGGTAGTTACCTCTTTGAGTAAATTCCACTTCAGCACACTGTGATCACTGCCACCTAGTGGTTCCTTTATCTGCAGATTCTTAATGCATGAAGAATCACTACTGATAATCAGATCAAGTGTATTACTCGCTCTAGTTGCCTCCCGAACATGCTGATGTAGAAAACAATCATCCAGTAAATCCACAAAAGCCTTGCTAGTGTGTGAGTGACTAATCATCAAATTTCGGTCAATATCTGGGAAATTAAAATCCCCTATTATAAGACTCTCTGATTTATTGGCCCACTCTCTTGCCCTGTACAGTTCGTTATTATACTGATCAGAGTCATTAGGCCTGTAACACACTCCTACTCTCAATTTTGATCTCCCAATGCTTACGTCTCACCAAACTGACTCGACACAGCACTGTGCAGTGATGTCGACTGGCTTCACTTCATTGGAATTTGTGTTTCTTAACTAATAGTATAACCCATCCTCCCTTTCTATCTTTTCTATCCTTCCTGTACACATTGTACTCCCCAAATTCCAGTTCTGCATTCCTTATATCTGTGTGACACCACATCTCTGATATCCCAACAATATCTGCCTTTGATATTCTGAGCAATACCTCAAATTCATCAAATTTATTTACCAAACTCCTAGCATTGGTGTACATGTAAGTATACATGCAATTGTTCCTATTCTTAGCTACCCTAAAACAACCCATGTGTTTATTTGTACCGCAATGACTCCCAGCAGGCTCTGAAATATCCTGCATCTTGTTTTCCAGGCTGTTGCTCATTCCAATAGAAGCAGTGCAAGAATCACTTTCACCTCTGCCAGTGGCTTCTGTTAATCTATTAGTCCTTGTATCCCCCCAAGCTAGCAGTTTTCCGACCCACCTAACACTGTCTCAATAGCATCAGCAAATATTCTTGCACCCTTTCTATTTAAGTGTATCCCATCCCTGTAGAAGCAGTCTCATACTTCCCCTTGAGCTTTGGTTTTGGGAAAGGGATGATAGAGACTGAATTATTGGAATTGTGTATAATGCAGTTTGTTTACTTCATATAAATTGTTTCCAGTGCAGGTGCCTTTTGTTTATTTTCATATTAACCTCAAGCTTTAAATGTAGAAGGGCTACTCTTTACAACTACGTGCCTTCCCATTTATTGGCACATTCACATTTTTTTTTAATTCAATGTTTTTCATCCACTTCTTTTGCTGATACAGTGATTAGTTTTGTGTGTTCAAGTTAGCAGCATTAAATTTCATCAATGATAACATTAATATTATGTTAATAATACATTTATACAGTAATAACTCAAGATATATATAAGGCAATGAGGTGTATAAGTCCTTGAGTACTGTGTACAGGTCTGGAGGCCTCATTTTATGTAGGATGTGGAGTTGCTAGAATGAGTACAGAGAAGGGCAACAAGATTGGTGAGAAGAACAAGGGGCAGCACTTGCGAAGAAAGGCTTAAGTTCTGCAAGTTGCAGCATCTGGAGACTAGGCACCTTCAAGGTGATTTGATTGAGGTGTATAAGTCCTTGAATGGCTTGAGCAGGCTCAATGCTGACAGGATACTTCCGCTTGCTCAGAAACCTGCGCAAGGCATAGATTCAAATTTAGGAAAGAAAGTTGTAGAACAGATGTGTGGAAGTTTGCTAGCCAGCAGATAGTTGATTTCTGGAACAGACTTCCATCTGTTGTTGTGGAAGTTGATAGCTTAAATATATTTAAGGCTGAACTAGACAAACATTTGGAGTGACCGGATGGGTGATATATTTTTTTTTTTTGGCTGATGCTGTATGAACTTGCTTTCTTGCATCGTATGCGTCAACTAATGCTAATATGTTTAGTTTAATAAAAATATTTTTAAAATTTTAATTTTGTGTTGCAAAATATTGATAAAAATAATCACCAAGGAGGACTAGGGGCTAGCTCCTTTGAAAGTTCCATAATGGGATTTTACTGTCCATCCACATGCACGCAGACATAGTGGTGAGTTGTGAATATTTTAACAATGGGCTTGCAGTTTTGCCGACTTTCTACTGAGTAAATTTGATCGGTCATCCGAGGCTTCCACCAGAGGCGCTGCTCACTACTAGTAGTGTGATTAGAGCGTGTGACGCATTTATCGTGACCGGTTTGATATCTCGAGTCAGGTGCAGATTTAGGGAGGTGGACAGATGGGGCTTATTCCCCCATTAACCATATGTATAATGTTCCTAGGTCTGTAAAAAAAAAAAAGAACACTCAAAAATCTGGTTGTCATGCCTCTCCTTATGATGATTCCTGGATACGATAGTGTCCGGAGTTCTAACTTTTTAGAATTCTTGAATAGTATGATGTCACAATCATACTTCCTGAACTTACTATTTCAGTAAGTTGCAGCAATACATGTATTTGTCATATGACTGCGACAATACTGTACAAGTATTTATCAATATATATATATATTTTTTTCATCTCGCATTTTCATTCCATTGTTAGGTGCCCCTAACAGCTACGTATGTCACTTGAACTACAAGATCGGTACTTCAATCGATGCTGTTTTCCAGAGACATTTAGATAAATTGCAATCTCAGGTATACATCTCTTACTTTAGTTATCATAAATCCATTGTATCTTGTGTTCCAGAAATTATGAAAATTTGTGAATGGTCAATAAAATATTTACAATAAAAAAGCTTTTTTATTTCGTAATAAATATATACAAATCAAAATATCTAAAAGAAATGCGAAGGATGTTTCACATAAATCATCTACTGCGCATGCTTGGCACACGCACAACTTTTTTATTCATATTTTTATTTTTTAACAACTAGGAAAATATAATTGATTCATTTTTTCATGATAAAATTTTAATATTGTGAATAAAAAATAGTATGAAATATTTCCTATATCACAAATAACATAAAAGCTATCACAAAACATTCCACAATATAAAAACAAATATTACATAAAAAACAAACTATTCTAGAAAAGGTACACAAAAGTCACAGATTACATGTAAAAATATTATTACACAAATATTCAAGAAAAATTTATTCTAAAAATTGCCACGTGCAATTTACTTCTTTATTAATATTTGTTGTCGATCTTCTTCTTTGCTCAATAGCTGAGTGATGATTATGGAGGAAAGATCTGGCATAATGATCCGAATCAAATTGAAGCAGTGGTTTTCCATTTAGATGTATGGTCATCATAATCTGCAACATGTTTAATTGCCAACATTATTCATTCATTTACATAATATTATTCATTACGCTGAAAGCTCACTCAGCTTCAGCACCGCTAATCGCAATGTTTTCAAAGATATTTCTGGCTTTCTTAATTGAAAAGGGAATTTTGGAATTTCACTATTTTAAAGATAAACTGTCTTTGACAAAATCTCTAAAATCATTCATTTTTATTTCATATTTTATCAGAAAACTTAAGTTTCTTATTTGGTTTTCACCGTCTTGCCACAGAGACGAAAGTTCTTTCATATTCCACGATTTCGGGTAGCATATGTTTAAAATAAAATTTCCTTCAATTCTTTGTTGTCAATGGCATCATCATTATTTTCTTTATTTAATTTAAAATCACTCTGTTGCATTAATAACTTATCCTTTAAGGATAAAACAATGCATTTAATAACTTGTCACGAGATAATTTTTTAAATGTGTTCTTACTTTTGATTTTGATTCCTTCAAATTCTTTCCACTTCAGCATGCTCTCAATTTTAGCATCATAATTTCCTTCACAATTTTTCAAATTAGCAATAGCATTGATAGTTCGAATCCCAGGGGCTCACATCTGGTGAGTATGGACTTGGCAAACCCAAGGTCCTGAGCTGGATATCATCATTCTTCTCTTTCTTGGTGATTCCTTTCTACTTCTCTCTCTCTCTCTCTCTCAGGGTAACTCAGGGAATTTTTTTTTTTTTTTTTTTTTTTTTTGGCAGGTGCAGCATCATAAGCATCAGGCTTCCTTGTACCATATGGCTAATAATGATGGTAATTAATTTATCTGCTTTTACCATAGTGATTCTGTAAAGCTTCTGAAAGGTAAGAGCTTCTGCAGGATGTTGATCATTAGTGCTAAATTGTTAAGAAATTACAGATTGAAAAGTCGTTTTAATAAACCAAAACATTTAACTTTCTGATTCAAAATGTTTTCACAAAGCGGGATAATTCCTCCAACCCATAATTGCTATCCACAAGCTACAAGCTGCCCATCGTGGCCCAAACACGTGACCGATCTTTATAGTTTCCACATGAAGTTCTTTAGCAATAATCCTTAATTCGCGCTGGATTTTTCGAGATTGGTGATATAATGCATACAGTTTTTTTTTTTATATTATTATTATTATTATTATTATTATTGCCTGTATACCATTATATTTTGGAATATTTTCTACACAGTGAAAGCCTCGACGAAGTTTCAAAATCTGCCAACATTTCATCTTCGTAAAGTTTATATAATATCTTAGTTGTCTCAATCCCTCCTCCCCTCTACGCTGTTACTGTCACTAGTTGTTTGAATACTCTGCAAAAGCTGACTGGGCTAGCCGAGTGGGTAAAGTCCTACCTGGTGACCCACAGGTTGCGGGTTCGAATCCCACTTCGGGCTTGGATCAGAGTAGAAAATGCAAAAACTTTGAGAGGTGCATTATGGCCACAGAAGCTGATGCGCCAACAACTAACAAAAAAAAAAAAAAAAAAAAAACCTGTGCAAAATGTCGGAATCACATGGATATTCAGCTACTGTGACCATGTAAACATAGACAGGAGAAATTTACTGGAAGGTGTGGATCACTCACTTCTCCGAAAAATATATGCCTGTTTGTTGGAGTAAAAGGGAACCACAACACAGGTTGACCAGAGGCTGTTATCCATGTTGGGAATCTTCTTAATCCTCTAGCTATGGAAAGCATATTGACTAGTGCAACTTCTCGGTATGTGACTGCATAGGTTTTACGGACACCACTAACATTGTGAAATGGTAATCCCTTTCACTCTTAATTCACGCTTTATAATTACCTAAATTGCCTAAAGGCCAGAGGTGAAAACAATGCGTACAGTTGTCTTGTAATCCGTTCATTATGTGGAAATTTTCCTCATTCAACGGAAACTATTTTAAATTTAATAACTTACCAAAAAGGAATTTAAAAAAAAATCGCTATAAAGAAGTTCGTTAAACAGAGGACTGACTGTAATTAAATCAGAAATGGAGCAATTTTAAAATACATAACTGGTCGATTACACCATTAAAATGCTGGGGATGGGGCCCCACTTGCCCCACTGTAGTTTTGGCTCTGGATACTCAGTTGCATTCAGGATTTCATTTGTAAAATAAATGATCGTCTCAACAATGGGCTCGCAAATTTTCAAAAAAAATAACAATGGGCTCTCACGAGCCCACTACAGCTCACCCATCGACGTGTGTGTGTGTGTGTGTGTGTGTGTGTGTGTGTGTGTGTGTGTGTGTGTGTGTGTGTGTGTGTGTGTGTGTGTGTGTGTGTGTGTATTTTTTTTTTTTTAAATTGATGCAAAGCTGTCATCCTCTTGAAATGACTTATTTAACTGTGAATATTCACAAATACAGTACTATATAGATATCTTGTGGAAAAACATTTTTTGAATATTTCTAAATAGCAGTATAAATGAAGTAATATATATATAACTGAGTAATGAGTAATCGTGTTCTTTTTGTCTTTTCTAGTGAAGAAAATGTGTGGAAACTATGCGAGTTAATTAGGGACAATCAGCATGACTTACTTCCATTTTGCTATGTTGTTTTCATTTCAAACAAAAGCGAGTCTGTAAGTATAAGTTTTTATTTATTTTAATTTTGATTGGTAAAAAAAATCTGCAAGGGAGGGTAGATATATACATGCACTTCATGACTATTCAGAATAGTGGAAGGAATAACAAACTTATTATGTACTTGAAAGGCATGTTCAAATATAGGTAATCAGCATTTGGTAAAAAGGATGCTTCTCGTTATTTCTTTGCTAGAAAATCTGTAGATTAAAAAGGTAAAATCACATGTGTACACATGTGAATCAAATCTGTTTACTCTGATCAGAGAGATTAATATTTTAAACAGTGTAACCTCAATATCACACATCTCTTCATACCATGGTGTCAGATATACTGCAGGTATGATCATGTCCCCCAAAAACTAATTATGAAAAAATTACTCGAAGAACTAGCAATTTCATATTGGAAACTGGAAAAAAGTGAATACTTTATATCTACTGTACCCTTCTACCATATTTCCAAGTGGGCAAATTAATTTTTAAATTGGCTGCATTTCACTTCAGTATTCGGTTGCAGAGTAGTAGTAGTAGTAGTGACATGTGATGCAAGAAAGCAAATGTATGAGCTTATGCAGCATCAGCCAAAAAAAAAAAATCCTTGTAAACAACAGGACTCGTCAGAGGTTAATTACTGTATACACTCAGTTTCTCCCTTAGCTAGAGATGCAGTAAAGGAGTATATCAGTGGAATGCTAATTACAAACAGCTACCTCTGGAGGAGAATACAGCTACTGTTCAAGTGCAGTACATTAGTACTGCACTTGAACAGTACATTTTGGTAAGATCAAAATAAATTTTTGTAATAGTACAACATCTTTTCTTCGATAATAAGTTATGCTTAGGATAGGAAAAACTGCTAAGTACTAAACTAGACAAAAATATGTGTAAATAGAAGTGGTTGATGGAGAAATTAGGACTTCACTTTGGCACTATAATAGGCTAGACAGTTTGGTTTTGATTTAATTTTCTCAAAACACGGTAGAATCTAGGCATCAGAAATAAATATACAGCAAAATTAGTAAATCAGTAGGCCACCAAAAGAAAAAAATTATACAGTTGAAGAAAGTTAAAGATTATTAAAAGAGTAAAGAGTGCCGAAACAAAATGCAGTATATTTCATGAGCGTGGAATTCCAAAAGGAAGAATCTGCAGTTTGATGAAAGAGAAAGAAAAGTTGCGTTTGTGGACCCCGCAGAAGATGAATTAGGGCTCCAAAGAAAGAAAACTAGATTTTGTTAAAACAGTAATGTAATGTGGAACAATGCTTATAGAAGTGGTTTCTACATACATGCAATTTCTACAGAAGCATAGTGAAGAAGTACGATAAATGGGGTAATTTTGAAAGCACAGGCACTTAAATTTCATATGCTACTTAGTGGATGTGGAGATACGTTTAAATCTTTTGAAGGGTAGCTTTGGAAAGGGAAGGCATGTCATGGGATATCCCAGATGAGGCTTTTAAGCAAATTTGCATTTGGAGACATTACAGCAGCAGTAGTAGTTGTAGTAGAGGCATGTGATGGAAGAGAGCAATTTTATGTAGTATCAACCAAAAAAAAAACCAACCCATTTTACATATTCATTCCCTCTAAATGTGTTTGTCCAGTTCCTCCTTGAATTTATTTAAGCTATCAACTTCCACAATGACAGATGGAAGTTTGTTCCAGCAATCAACTACCTGCTGGCTGAAGGCAAATTTCTGCACATCTATTCTATAACTGTCTTTCCTCAATTTGAATTTATGCCCCCTCAGGTTTATAATCTGAGCAAGAGAAAGAATCTCATCAGAATTGAGCCTGCTCAACCCATTCAAAGCCTTATACCCCTCAATCAGATCACTGCACAGGTGCCTAGTCTCCAGATGCTGAAATTTGCAGAACTTAACCTTTCTTCGTAAGATCACCCTTCTGTTCCCTTCACCAATCTTGAACTACTGTTCAGGATTGATTCCCCAGGGGCCAAAAAGTTGCTCAAGCAACTCTTCATCCTTCCTAAAATGAGACCTCCAGACCTGTATACTTTCTCTACTAGCAAACTTCTTGTATATAATTGACAATACTCCATGACCTGCTCTGGCAGCCTGTCTGCGTTGCTCAGAAAATTCATATCTGACTGCACAATTACTCCCAGGTCTTTTTCGTTTTCTACCACCCTAAGTGCAGTACCGCACAGTTAGTACATTTTTCTGAGGTTATGTCTACCCATATGCAGAACTTTGCATTTGTCAATGTTAAACTTCAGTTGCCACTTCTTAGCCCACCTGCCCAAATTTTCTAGATCCTGTTGCAGTGCATGCTGCCATTAGTCACTAACAACCCTGCCAACCTTTGTAACATCTGCAAAATTCGACGTTAAGCCTGATATACCTTCATCAATATCATTGATAAATATACATAACAGTGGGCCCAACACTGAACCCTGGGGGACTCCACTAATAACATTAGTCCACGAAGAGCAGCGTCCATTGATTACCCACTCTGTCTTCTCCCACTGAACCACCCTATTTCCAATGTAGCAACTTACCCTTAATACGTGCTCCAATTTGTATAATAGTCTTCCATTCATGTGCAACAGTGTTAAAAGCTTTCTTGAAATCCAAGTACAGGTTGACCGTCACTAATCCGCAGTGTTGGGACCTGTGGGTTGCTGGATCACCGGTGGTTAGATTAGCATATAGAGTTTATCCAACAGCTAACCACCTTTCCTACCTTTAAAACGTTGACTGCCAAGCTACTTTAAGAAAAAAATTCCCCAGGGGCCAAAAAATATTTAGCAAATAATTTGCTTAGTAATTCTAAAATAAATATTGTAATGTCAGTGTTGTCATCATTTTTTCGCTTAAAATATCAAAAAACTGACTGCACAATTACTCCCAGGTGTTTTTCGAAACAGCACTGTGTTATAAACTTCTCCCTGACAAGGCACTGGACATTAGAAAGGAACTAAACAAAGCCGGCATGGAAACTAACAAAGAGAGAATTACTGTGTTATAAACAAGACTGGAAATCACAAGGTAAAGGCATTGTGCATCAGTAAAATTTGAAGTATCCAGTGTATTGAGCATGTCAACCTGAAATCTCTACCTGTGATTTGTAAAAATATCTCCAGTGCTTGGATGATGGTTGATATTTTTGCTTCATCTTTTGAAAGTGAGTTTTTCCACTTGCTTTCCAGAAAACTTGAAGAAAAGGCTCTGTTACTGTTGGATCACTGCCCAACTCATCCTTTGGCTGATGTCCTGAAATTGAAAGATGGCAAAATCAGAGTCATGTTTCTGCTGAGGAACACAACTGCACACTAATTCAGCCCATGGGTCAGGGCATTATTCGAGCTTTCAAAGCCTACTGTTTTGGTGAACTACTTGCTGTTATTGTGAACTCAGAAATTGAAGTACTAGAATTTATAAAATCATTAATGCTTGCATACAATACTGGATTAGTGTGGAAGAAATTAAGTTCAATAGAAAACTGCTGGAAAATATGTATTGGAAAAGATGAGATCACTAACAATAACCTTGAATTAGCAGCATTTTCGGAACAAGAAACAAAGGCTGTTTGTAACGTACTTGGTGGCAGTCTTGGAGCAAATGACCTGGCTGCTTGGGAAGAGGTGGATCCAGATTACCTGAGCGAGGAAAAAATTTCAGTGTCTGTGAATAGTGGGATGACAATTGACAAACAAGGCCAGTGATTCAGAAGATAATGTGGATGACTGATATAAGGAAAAAGCACAAGAAATTAATAGTGCTTGAAAACATTAATAAGGTGATGGCATTGGTAGAAATTCAGAATGATAGTGAACATCTTCAATTATTGCATCTGACCAGCATTAAGAATTATGTACTGAAAGGAATGCTGTCATCTGTTCCGATAAACTAAATTACATGACTGTCTCAGAACGGATGCATAAAATGTAAGTCCATAACATTATGTATTAGTAGGATGTAAAGGGAATGATATAGCCTTTAATACTTTATCTTTTAGTTTGTATTCTCATAAAATATTAGTAAAGTGTATTTATGTTAAAATAACTGGGGGAAAAAATGGTAAAATTTTTTTGGATATAAGGCACTTCACTATGTACGTGGGTATAAAGGTTGTCATTTGACTTGCATTATATCGTGGTTACACTGTATTTAAATTATATAACATATGAAGATGTCTACACTGCATTTTGAACCCTTTCCTGCTGGGGGGTCATGGAAATAGAAAAAAAAGAATTATTATTATTAAAAAAAAAAAAAAAAAAAACCTTTTTCTTCTTTAAGCAATTTTTTCTGCCCCGTGACAGGAACTGGTGCAAAGTGCATGGGGCTGGTTGGTTGTGTCCAGTTACTGTTATTACTGTTTTTTTTTTTTTTTTATGAAAATCCCAAACACGAAAGGTATCAAAACCTATAGCACTTAGTACCGTGCATGGGTTGAAGGATAAGTATGGGGGGAGGGGGATGCCGGAAACTTTGCTCTAGAGACTAAACATGGGTTTCACCACTTCAAGCCTCCAATAAGCAAAGTGGTGGTATTTCACCAGTTGATGAAAATGTTTGTTGAGTAATTTTCTTACTATCATACAGATGTTCAGGATTGTGGGTTTCTGGCATTCCATGTAAGTGTTCTCTTGGAGGCCTGTTGCTGCTAGGTTCTTATGGTGGCTCTTTGGCATCATGCCAGTGGTTGACCCAATGATCAAGATGGTCATTACCACATATCTTTGACTTCCTTTGTCTTAGATCGAGTACTTCCTGATCTTTCCCTCACGTTTTCTGGAGTTTGTTGCTGTTGGGCACTGCTGTGTTGCTCAAGCGGCAACCCCCAAGGCAGAATGCGCTTGTCCCAAAGGAACTAGTAGTAGTTGTGACTCTATTGTCAGGGAAATGGGAAACATGCTTTGTAAAAAGGATAGGTGGAACAAGACCAGGGTATGTCTGTGAGGGGCAAAGGTTGATGACGTTGTATAGCGGATATCATCTTTTAAGGGCACAAAAGGTGATATAGTTGTACACGTTGGCACTAATGATATTAAGACTAGGAGACTGGCGGAATTACTTAACAAGTACAGGTCACTGTTGAAAAAAAGCCGTGAATTAGGGTTGAATTTGAAATGGTCTGCAATTCTGCCCAGACACGATAGGAGGGAGTATATGATGAGAGCCATGTCGATCAATTCGGCCCTGGAATGATTGTGCAAGGCTCAAAAGGGTAAAATTTTTTTCAGCCTGGTCTGTGCTTGTTAACAGGAGAGACTCCTTCTACAGGGATGGGATACACTTAAATAGAAAGGGTGCAAGAATGTTTGCTGATGCTATCGAGGCAGTGTTAGGTGGGTCGGAAAACTGCTAGATTGGGGGGATACAAGGATTAATAGATTAACAGTAGCCACTGGCTACTGTTAATCTATTAATCTACTAATCTATTAATCTACTGTGAAAGTGATTCTTGCACTGCTTCTATTGGAATGAGCAGCAGCCTGGAAAATAAGATGCAGGATATTTCAGAGACTGCTGGGAGTCACTGGGGTACAAGTAAACACATGGGTTATGTTAGGGTAGCTAAGAAAAAGAACAGGTGCATGTATACTTGCATGTACACCAATGCTAGGAGTTTGGTAAATAAATTTGATGAATTTGGGGTATTGCTCAAAGCATCAAAGGCGGATATTGTTAGGATATCAGAGACGTGGTGTCACACAGATATAAGTAATGCAGAACTGGAATTTGGGGAGTACAATGTCTACAGAAAGGATAGACAGGATAGGAAGGGAGGAGAGTTTATGCTATTAGTTAAGAAACACATAAAATCCAAGGAAGTGAAGCCAGTCGACATCGCTGGACACTGCAGTGTCGAGTCAGTTTGGCGTGAAATAAGCATTGGGAGATTAAAATTGAGAGTAGGAGTGTGCTATAGGCCTAATGACTCTGATGAGTATAATAAGAAATTGTACAGGGAAATAGAGTGGGCCAGTAAATCAGAGAGTCTTATAATGGGGGATTTTAATTTCCCAGATATTGACTGGAATTTGGGGGCTGGTCACTCACTCACTCACTAGCAAGGCTTTTGTGGATTTATTGGATGATTGTTTTCTAAATCAGCATGTTCGGGAGGCAACTAGAGGGAGAAATACTCTTGATTTGATTATCGGTAGTGATTCTTCATGCATTAAGAATCTGCAGATACAGGAACCACTAGGTGGCAGTGATCACAATGTGCTGAAGTGGAATTTACTCAAGGAGGTAACTACCATCAGGGATAAAGGGAAGGGTTATTGCTTTCGTAAAGGCGACTACGATGGTCTGAGACAGTATTTAAATTCTATACAGTGGGACCAACTGTTGATGTTACCAACAGCAAACTCAAAATGGGAAGCATTCAAAGAACTTATCTTGCAAGCTACTAGGCTTTACATACCAAATAAGAAATATTGTTCAAGGTTCAGGCCTAAATGGATGTCAGATAAACTAATGAGACATATGGCAGAGAAGAAAAATGCATGGGATACATATAAATTAACATGTGACATAGAAGCCTATGATAGATATAAGTTGATCTGTAACCAAGTTACAAAGGAGGTTAGGAAGGCAAAGGCAGATTACGAGAAATCTTTGGCAAGGGATGCAAAGAAAAACAGCAAGGAGTTCTTTACTTATGTAAACTCTAGAAGGAAGGGGATGAATCAGATTGGTCCACTTGATATCGATGGTTCAACTGTTCATGATCCTGCTTAGGTAGCTAACAAACTAAATGAATATTTTGCATCTACATTCACACATGAGGAGTTATTCAGTAAGGGGAATACCATAGATGAAGTAAACATTGGCAATGAGCTAGATGATCTTGAAATAATTGAGAGTAAAGTGGAGGAGAAATTGTTGAAGATAAATAGAAGAAAGGCACCTGGGCTCAGCTGGACAGGTATTTCGAACGAACGGAGGTGTGAAGTGGAAGGGTTTTTTTTTTTTTTTTTTTTTTTGGCTGATACTGCATAAGCTTGCTTTCTTGCATCATATGCCTCTACTAATGCTAATTTCCTTCTTGTCAATGAGGGTTATGTCTGGTCTGTTGTGCAGATAATCTTGTCTGTTATTATGGCACAGTTCCAGTATAGTTTGTGAGTAGAGGTGTCTAGTATAGCCTGAGGCTTGTACCTGTAATGCGGTAAACTTTCTTTGATCAGATATTTTTGCTAGCTTCTGATGTATTATCCCAGTGACCTGGTCATGTCTGTGAGTGACCTGGTCACGTATTTATCATCCTGCAGTGATGTGCTGGATTGTTTCTGGGGCAAGGTGGCATCAATGATGTGTCATCTGTTAGCCCGGGGTCCTTGGGGACATATTTCCTGTAGTTGCTGGTGTTGATTACTTGATCATGGATGGAAAGCATGAATCCTTCAGACTCCTGGAAGAGCCTATCCATTCGTGAGCCAAACTTTGGAAACCACCTTATCTATGTAGTCCCGATGGAGTGATTGTAATGTCTGCCATGGAGTGCCTTCTTTGCCCATTGTTCTGGCTTTGTTTCTTCTCTCTGTGCGAGTGTGGTCCTCTTGTTAAGATTGTGTGTTGTGTACCATTTGTCTACCTTTCTTTGGCTTGGTAGATTGGTGCCATGTTTTCCTGAAAGTAATCTCACAGGTTCTTAATCACCTTCCCTTGTTCAGTGAGGTCATTCAGGCCCCTCCCTCTTCTTTTATAGGCTATGGTCAGTCTCTCAATGGCCAACTTCAGGTGGTGTTGGCAGCTCTTGGGCATCATCATTTTGATTGATCGATCTCATAATTTCCTCCAGCTCGGTGTTTGTTTAATCTAAGATCCCAAAGGAGTATGTTAGTATTATTATTATTATTCTTATTGCTCATATTATTTTTCCCTGATTTGGGGATTCCACCTCGTGACTGGTATTGCTACCAGGTACACATGGTGGTTATTGTTATGTCTGGTGTTACTGTTGGTTGAGGAACTCTGACTGTCATACAGGTGTTCAGGATTGTGACTTTCTGAAGTTCCTTGTAAGTGTTCTGTGGGAGATCTATTGCTGCTATTGCCACAGAAAACAATTTGTTTTCTACATCAGCATGTTAGCAACTAGAGGGAGTAATATTCTTGATCTGATTATCGGTAATGATTCTTCATGCATTAAGAATCTGCAGATAAAGAAACCACTAGGTGGCAGTGATCACAGTGTGCTGAAGTGGGATTTACTCAAGAAGGTAACTACCATCAGGCGTAAAGGGAAGGGTTTTTGCTTTCATAAAGGTGACTACGGAGGTCTGAGACAGTATTTAGATTCTATACGGTGGGACAAACTGATGATGTTACCAACAGCAAATTCAAATTGGGAAGCATTCAAAGAATTAATCTTGGAAGCTACTAGGCTTTACATACCAACTAAGAAATATTGTTCAAGGTTTAGGCCTAAATGGATGTCAGATGAACTAATGAGACATTTTTCAGAGAACTAAAATGCATGGGATACATATAAATTAATGGGTGACATGGAAGCCTATGATAGATATAAGCTGGTCTGAAACCAAGCCACAAAGGAGATTAGGCAGGCAAAGGCAGATTATGAGAAATCTTTGACAAAGGATGCAAAGAAAAACAGCAGAGTTCTTTACCTATTTAAACTCTAGAAGGAAAGTGATGAATCAGATTAGGTCACTGGATACTGATGGTTCATCTGTTGATAGTACTGCTCGGGTGACTAACAAACTAATTGAGTATTTTGTATCTACATTCATACATGAGGAGTTATTCAGGGAGGGGAATGGCAGAGGTGAATTAAACTCTGGCAGTGAGCTAGATGATTTTGTAATAACATAAAAAATACACATAAAAAAAAAAAACTAACAAAAAAAAATACAACATAATAAACATAAAAAATTCACCCAGGGTGGATGGGATCTACCCAGTTATATTAAAGGAGGCAGCAAAGGAAGTAAGCAAACCTTTAGCCATAATTATGAGAGCTTCCTTGGATCCTGGACTGGAGATGTGCAAATGTGATGCCAATTCACAAAGGAGGTTCAAAGGGCGACACAAGTAATTCTAGACCTGTGAGTTTAACTTCTGTTCCAGGAAAATTAATGGAGGCACTGGTTAAAGAAGCACTGCAGGATCATCTAGACGAGACTTCACTTATAGCTCGGATACAGCATGGTTTTGTTTAGGGGAAGTCCCGTCTGACAAATCTGATTGGATACTATGATGTGGTCACAAAGGAACTGGATGCAGAGACTTTGATATCATATATTTGGATCTTAAAAAGGCTTTTGATACTGTTGCACATGGAAGACTGCTACACAAATTGGAGCAGTGTGGCATTGGAGGCAAATTGCTGCTATGGATAAAGGGGTGGTTGAATGGGAGAAGACAGAGAGTGGTAATCAATGGACACTGCTCTTCGTGGACTAATGTTATTAGTGGAATCCCTCAGGGTTCAGTGTTGGGTCCATTGTTGTTTTCTGTATTTAATGATATTGATGATGGTATATCAAGCTTAATGTCCAAGTTTGCAGATGATATGAAGATTTGGCAGGGTTGTTAAGGTCACTAATGACAGTATGCTGCTGCTACAGGATCTAGAAAAGTTGAGCAGATGGGCTGATAGGTAGCAAATGAAGTTTAACATTGACAAATATAAAGTACTACATATGGAAAGCAGTAACACCAGAGTAACATATCAACTCTGTGGTATTACACTGCACCAGCGGCTTCCCCTATCTCCGCATAGTGTACGTTGTCATTGTGAAACAGAACACTTTTGAGGTCAGAGATTTAAAAGTGTATGGATATTGTACATGCTTACTGTCGTGTACCGTTGTTCATTTGGTCATTTAGCTGCGGGATCCCTAGTGAAGCCCAACGTTGCCTACACTTGGCACCGTGGAGGCAGACCAGGTACACCAGTATTACAGTTATTTACTCTGGTAGGCCCTGCCACCTAATTTCCTGAAATTTCAGTGGCTAGGACCTATGTTAAAAAAAAAAAAAAAAATGGGGTAGACGCTAGTGGCTTAGATAAGGCCGAGATAGGTTTTAAATGAAGGTTAGGTTAATTTTTTCACATTGGAGTTTAGCGCTTGCAGTTGCGACATTCATGTTCGGTGAGGTAGAGTGGGGGAGAAAGAAGATTGGGAGGGAACAGGTAGCAGTATGGGAACGAAAGAGAAGGTGATCCCAGGAGTGTCAGAGGAGCAAGCCCAACCAGGGGAAGAGGGGGAGGCAGGGGGGATTACACAGAGGCCTATCTCTTTCCCCTCTGTGCCTAGGGATGGGGTTTTGAAAGTGAACGAGGCAAGGGTGCCCAGTTCAGAACACCAGGCAGCATGCTGCAGCAGAGCTGCTGTGGTCATGTCCAGTCGTTGCATCACACATGGGAGAAAGAGTCCCACCCAGAGAGATCATTATCTAGTAGAGTCCGCATAGATGGCGACGGATCGTCTATCCTTTGCGATGGAGGTTCAATACTGAGAGAGAGAGAGAGGTCCCACCATAACGGTCATAGTCTGGTTCAGTTTGGATGTTCATGTGCAGGTAGCATTGGGCTAATGGCATGCATCATTGATTGCAATTTGTGTTCTCCTTCTTGCAAATAAGTCTTCTGCAAATTTGGTGAGTGCACTATACTCATTGAAGCTGTTCAGGAGATGGCATTCCCGGTCCTAAGGTAAGTAAATTAGTCTGGTGATTAGGATTCCACGTAGGTCGTCGTACAGTGGGCATTGGTGCATCAAATGTTGCCAGCTCTTGCATTCCCCACATAAACAGTGTGGGTCCTCCAGGAGCCCAAAGGCTGCAAGTTTTTCATTGACAGTTCTGTGACCTGTCAGGAGATAAGTGGAGTGCAGACCTGGGTGGAGCCAAGTAAGTCATTTAGGGTGAACTTTGTGTATGTCCGGAAGAAATTCCTTGTCACTTCTCCTTTGGTACTGTTTGTCCAGTGGGTTTGCCATTCTTGCTTCAGATACCCCAATAATCGGGTCTTTTCGGTCTTTCTATCATTTGTAGGTTCGATGGTGTAACCCATGAATGTGACGGGCATCCCCGTTAAATAGGTTGTATGACATCCCCTTTAAATAGGTTGTAAGATTTTGATATTGTTGCACATGGAAGACTGCTGCACAAATTGGAACAGTGTGGCATTGGAGGCAAATTGCTGCTATGGATAAAGGGATGATTGAAGGGGAGAAGACAGAGAGTGGTAATCAATGGACACTGCTCATCGTGGACTAATGTTATTAGTGGAGTCCCTCAGGGTTCAGTGTTGGGTCCATTGTTGTTTTCTGTATTTATGAATGATATTGATGATGGTATATCAAGCTTAATGTCCAAGTTTGCAGACGATATAAAGGTTGGCAGGGTTGTTAAGGACACTACTGATGCTATGCTGCTGCTGCTGCTGCAACAGGATCTGTAAAGGTTGAGCAGATGGGCTGAGAGGTAGCAAATGAAGTTTAACATTCACAAATGTAAAGTACTACATATGGGAAACAGTAACCCCACAGCAACGTATCAACTCTGTGGTACTACACTTACAGTGCTAGAGAATGAAAAGGACTTGGGGGTAATTGTGCAGGCAGATATGAAGTTTTCTGAGCAGTGCAGACGGGCTGGAAGAGTAGCCCGTGGTGTCTTGTCAATGATATACAGGAATTTTTCTAGCACGGATAAGGAAGTGATTATTCCCTTGTATAAGGCAATGGTCAGACAAAACCTTGAGTACTGTATACAGGTCTGGAGGCCTTATTTCAAGAAGGATGTAGAGCTGCTGGAACGAGTACAGAGAAGGGAAACAAAATTAGTGAATGCAACAAAGGGTTGCTCTTACAAAGAAAGGCTTAAGTTTTGCAAATTAGTCTCTGGAGACTAGGCACCGGCAAGGTGATCTGATAGAGGTGTATAAAGGTTTGAATGGTTTGAGCATGCTCAATGCTGATGGAAACCTTCCTCTTACTCAGAATAATCACCTGATAGGGCATAAATTCAAATTGAGGAAAGACAGATGTAGGATAGATGTGTGGAAATTTGCCTTTAGCCAGAAGGTAGTTGGTTGGTGGAACAGACTTTCATCCCTTGTGGAAGTTGATAGCCTAAATAAATTTAAGGCTCAGCTGGACAGGTATTTCGAATGAACGGAGGGGTGAAATGGGAGTAGTTTTTTTTTTTTTTTTTTTTTTCAGCTGATGCTGCATAAGCTTGCTTTCTTGTATCATATGCCTCTACTAATGCTAATGACAGGCCACACCTGACAATCTCCAAGTCCAGTGGGAGAATCCCCGCCAGCACCTGCATACTGACAGTCCTGCATGCGTGGGTTATTACACTGACAGTGATAGAGAATGAAAAGGACCTGGGGGTAATTGTGCAGGCAGATATGACGTTTTCTGAGCAGTGCAGATGGTCTGCAAGAGTAGTTCATGGTGTCTTCTCAATGATATACAGGAATTTTTCTAGCAGGGATAAGGAGGTGATTATCCTCTTGTATAAGGCAATTGTCAGGCCATACTTTGAGTACTGTATACAGGTGTGGAGGCCACATTTTAAGAAGGATGTAGAGCTGTTGGAACAAGTACAGAGACGGGCAACGAGATTAGTGAATGGAACAAAGGGTTACTCTTACGAAGAAAGGATTAAGTTTTGCAGATTACAGTGTTTGGAGACTAGGCACCTGCAAGGTGATCTGATTGAGGTGTATAAAGCCTTGAATGGTTTGAGCATGCTCAATGCTGATGGGATTCTTCCTCTTTCTCAGAATAATCACCTGAGAGGGCATAAATTCAAATTGAGGAAAGACAGTTGTAGGATAGATGTGCGGAAGTTTGTCTTTAGCCAGTGAGTAGTTGATTGGTGGAACAGACTTCCATCTTTTGTTGTGGAAGTTGATAGCCTTAATAAATTTAAGGCTGAGCTGTGCAGGTATTTGGAATGAAGGGAGGGGTAAAATGGAAGCAGGTTTTTTTTTTTTGGCTGATGCTGCATAAGCTTTCTTTCTTGCATCGTATGCCTCTACTAATGCTAATACTAAACAGGAGAGATTGCTTCTACAGGGATGGGATACACTTAAATAGAAAGGGTGCAAGAATTTTTGCTGATGCTGTCGAGGCAGAGTTAGATGGGTCGGAAAACTGCTAGTTGGGGGGGATACAAGGACTAATAGATTAACAGTAGCCACTGGCAGAAGTGGAAGTGATTCTTGCACTGCTTCTATTGAAATGAGCAGAAGCCTGAAAAACAAGATGCAGGATATTTCAGAGACTGCTGGGAGTCATTGCGGTACAAGTAAACACATGGGTTGTGTTAGGGTAGCCAAGAATAGAAACAGATGCATGTATACCTGCGTGTACACCAATGCTAGGAGTTTGGTAAATAAATTTGAGGTATTGCTCAAAACATCAAACGCAGATATTGTTGGGATATCAGAGACATGGTGTCACACAGATATAAGGAATGCGGAACTGGAATTTGGGGAATACAATGTGTATAGAAAGGATAGACAGGACAGGAGGGGAGGAGGGGTTATGCTATTAGTTAAGAAACACATAAAGTCCAAGGAAGTGAAGCCAGTCGACATCGATGGACAGGGCAGTGTCGAGTCAGTTTGGTGTGACATAAGCATAGGGAAATCAAAATTGAGAGTAGGAGTGTGCTATAGGCCTAATGACTCTGATGAGTATAATAAGATATTGTACAGGGAAATAGAGTGGACCAGTAAATCAGAGAGTCTTATAATGGGGGATTTTAATTTCCCAGATATTGACTGGAATTTGTGGGTTGGTCACTCACACACTAGCAAGGCTTTTGTGGATTTATTGGATGATTGTTTTCTACATCAGCATGTTCGTGAGGCAACAAGAGGGAGCAATACTCTTGATCTGATTATCAGTAGTGATTCTCCATGCATTAAGAATCTGCAGATAAATGAACCACTAGGTGGCAGTGATCACAGTGTGTTGAAGTGGGATTTACTCAAGGAGGTAACTACCATCAGAGGTAAAGGGAAGGGTTTTTGTTTTTGCAAAGGCGACTATGATGGTCTGAGACAGTATTTAAATTCTATACAGTGGGACCAACTGATGATGTTACCAACAGCAAACTCAAAATGGGAAGCATTCAAGGAACTAATCTTGGAGGCTACCAGGCTTTACATACCAACTAAGAAATATTGTTCAAGATTTAGGCCAAAATGGATGTCAGATGAACTAATGAGACATGTGGCAGAGAAGAAAAATGCATGGGACACATACAAATTAATGGGTGACATGGAAGCCTATGATAGATATAAGTTGGTCTGTAACCAAGTTAGAAAGGAGATTAGGCAGGCAAAGGCAGACTACGAAAAATCCTTGGCAAAGGATGCAAAGAAAAACAGAAAAGAGTTCTTTACCTATTTAAACTCAAGAAGGAAAGGGATGAATCAGATTGGTCCACTGGATATTGATGGTTCAACAGTTGAGGATCCTGCTCAGGTGGCTAACAATCTAAACGAGTATTTTGCATCTACATTCACGCATGAGGAGTTATTCAGGAAGGACAATGATGTAGGTAAAGTAAACATTGGCAGTGAGCTGGATGATTTTGTAATAACTGAGAGAAAAGTGGAGGAGAGATTGTTGAGGATAAACATAAAAAAGGCACCTGGGGTGGATGGGATCTATCCAGTTACATTAAAGGAGGCAGCAAAGGAAGTAAGCAAACCCCTAGCCATAATTATGAGAGCTTCTTTGGACTCAGGGGAGGTATCCATAGACTGGAGATGTGCAAATGTAACCCCAATTCACAAAGGAGGATCAAAGGCTGACACAAGTAATTATAGACCTGTTATTTTAACTTCTGTTCCAGGTAAATTAATGGAGGCACTGGTTAAAGAAACACTGCAGGATCATCTAGATAAGAATTCAGTTATAGCTCAGACGCAGCATGGTTTTGTTAAGGGCAGGTCTTGCCTGACCAATTTGATTGGATACTATGATGTAGTCAGAAAAGAACTGGATGCAGGGAATAACTTTGATATTATATTTTTGGATCTTAGAAAGGCTTTTGATACTGTTGCACATGGAAAACTGCTGCACAAATTGGAGCAGTGTGGCATTGGAGGCAAATTGCTGCTATGGATAAGGGGATGGTTGAGTGGCAGAAGACAGAGAGTGGTAATCAATGGACACTGCTCAATGTGGACTAATGTTATTAGTGGAGTTCCTCAGGGTTCAGTGTTGGGTCCATTGTTGTTTTCGGTGTTTATGAATGATATTGATGATGGGATATCAAGTTTAATTTCCAAGTTTGCATATGATACAAAGTTGGCACGGTTGTTAAGGACACCACTGACGCTATGCTGCTGCAACAGGATCTGGAAAGGTTGAACAGATGGGCTGAGAGGTGGCAAATGAAGTTTAACATTGACAAATGTGAAGTACTACATATGGGAAACAGTAACCCCAGAGCAACGTATCAACTCTGCGGTACTACACTGACAGTGGTGGAGAATGAAAAAGGACCTGGGGGTAATTGTGCAGGCAGATATGAAGTTCTCTGAGCAGTGCAGACGAGCTGCAAGAGTAGCTCATGGTGTCTTGTCAATGATATACAGGAATTTTTCTAGCAGGGATAAGGAGGTGATTATTCCATTGTATAAGGCAATGGTTAGGCCACATCTTGAGTACTGTATACAGGTCTGGAGGCCTCATTTCAAGAAGGATGTAGAGCTGCTGGAACGGGTACAGAGAAGGGCAACAAGATTAGTGAATGGAACAAAGGGTTGCTCTTACGAAGAAAGGCTTAAGTTTTGCAAATTACAGAGTCTGGAGACTAGGCACCGGCGAGGTGATCTGATAGAGGTGTATAAGGCTTTGAATGGTTTGAGCATGCTCAGTGCCAATGGGATTCTTCATCTTTCCCAGAATAATCAGCTCAGAGGGCATAAATTCAAATTGAGGAAGGACGGATGTCGGATAGATGTGCGGAAATTTGCCTTTGGCCAGCGGGTGGTTGGTTGGTGGTACCGACTTCCATCACTTGTTGTTGAAGTTGATAGCCTAAACAAATTTAAGGATCAACTGGACAGGTATTTCGTGTGAACGGAGGGGTGAAATGGGAGTGGTGTGTTTTTTTTTTTTTTTTTGGCTGATGCTGAATAAGCTTGCTTTCTTGCATCATATGCCACTACTAATGCTAATGCTAAATCTCGCATTCCCAGTACTAGTATGCCCACAATGAAAGCAACGCGGAGATAGGGTAACCCCTGGTGCTGCTAGACATCAATACTTTCGCTTTTATGAGCCATGCATTGGAAGCAATTTTATCTATGTGATCTTGATGGAGATCATTGTAGTGTCTTCTTTGCCCATCTTTCTAGCTTCTTTTGTGCCGTCTGGGTGGGAGGCGACTCCTCGCTTAGTGTTGGGGTATGGGGGTAGGAGTGGGATATACTGCTTGTCTATTTTCCTTATGGCCTGGTAGAGTGCTACTGTGTGTTTCTGCAAGTAATCCTTCAGTTAGCAATTGCTGTTTTCTGTTGCTCGATGAGGTCTATCAGTCCCCTCCTCCTTCTTTCTGAGCTATTGTCAGTCTCTCCCCTGGCTGACTTCGGGTGGTGTTGGCAGCTCTTGGTCATCATTGTCCTTGTCTTTCTTATGATATCCTCCTGCTCGGTGTTAGTCCAATCAATCACCCCAAAGGAGTGTGTTAGCATTGGGACTGCATAGATGTTCCCTTTAACTGTGTTCCCTCCATTCAGCTTTGCTTTCAGCAGGCTTTTTAGTCTGTGATGATATTTTTAGTCAGGCAGGACTTGATTTCCTTGTGCTCTAACTGTTGAGCCTGCATCATCCCCAGGTATTTGTAGGTATCTCCATCTGTCATGGCTTTGATCTCTTATTATTATTATTATTAGTAGTAGTAGTAGTATAGGAAGTATTGGCAAATGATGCTAGAAAGCAAGTTTATACAGCATCGGTAAGAAAAAAAAAAAAAAAAAATCTGTCCGCCTCATTTTTATATCATCTCTAATAATATGCTTAATTCTTCCTTAAAATATTTGTTAAAACTACCCTCTTCAACAACACCAGATGGTAGGTTGTTTTAACAATCAGTTACTCTCTGGCTTAAACAAATTTTTGCTCATATATCCTGCTGCCATGTTTTCAGTTTAAGTTTATGTCCCCTTATATGTATTAGCATTAGTAGAGGCATTTGATGCAAGAAAGCAAGCTTATGCAGCATCAGCCAAAAAAAAAAAAAAAGTAAAATAAATAAATAAAAAATAACCACTTCCACTTCACCCCTCTGTTCGTTCGAAATACCTGTCCAGCTGAGCCTTAAACTTATTTAGGCTATCAACTTCCACGACAAGGGATGGAAGTCTGTTCCACCTACCAACTACCTGCTGGCTAAAGGCAAATTTCCACACATCTATCCTACATCTGTCTTTCCTCAATTTGAACTTATGCCCTCTCAGGTGATTACTCTGAGCAAGAGGAAGAATCCCATCAGCATAGAGCATGCTCAAACCATTCAAGGCTTTGTACACCTCTATCAGATCACCTCGCTGGTGCCTAGTCTCCAGACACTGTAATTCGCAAAACTTAAGCCTTTCTTCGTAAGGGCACTCCTTTGTTCCATTCACTAATCTTGTTGCTCTTCTCTGTACTCGTTCCAGCAGCTCTACATCCTTCTTGAAATGAGGCCTCCAGGCCTGTATACAGTACTCTAGGTGTGGCCTGACCATTGCCTTATACAAGGGAATAATCAATCACCTCCTTATCCCTGCTAGAAAAGTTCCTATATATCATTGACAATACACCATGAGCTACTCTTGCAGCCCTCTGCACGGCTCAGAGAACTTCATATCTGCCTGCACAACCACCCCCAGGTCCCTTTCATTCTCTACCACTATCAGTGTAGTACCACACAGTTGATACGTTGCTCTGGGGTTGCTGTTTCCCATATGTAGTACTTTACATTTGTCAATGTTAAACTTCATTTGCTACCTCTCAGCCCATCTGCTCAACCTTTCCAGATCCTGTTGCAGCAGCATAGTGTCAGTAGTGTCCTTGACAACCCTGCCAACCTTCGTATCTTCTGCAAACTTGGACATTAAGCTTGATATACCATCATCAATATAATTTATAAATACAGAGAACAATAAAGGACCCAATACTGAACCCTGAGGGACTCCACTAATAACATTAGTCCACGAAGAGCAGTGTCCATTGATTACCACTCTCTGTCTTCTCCCCCTCAACCACCCCTTTATCCTTAGCAGCAATTTGCCTCCAATGCCACACTGCTCCAATTTGTGCAGCAGTCTTCCATGTGCAACATTATCAAAAGCCTTTCTAAGATTCAAGTATATAATATCAAAGTTATTCCCTGCATCCAGTTCTTTTGTGACTGCATCATAGTATCCAATCAAATTGGTCAGGCAAGACTTCCCCTTAACAAAACCATGCTGTGTCCGAGCTGTAACTGAAGTCTTGTCTAGATGATCCTGCAGTGCTTCTTTAACCAGTGCCTCCATTAATTTTCCGGGAACAGAATTTAAACTCACAGGTCTATAATTACTTGTGTCAGCCTTTGATCCTCCCTTGTGAATTGGAGTCACATTTGCACATCTCCAGTCCATGGGTACCTACCTCCCCTGAGTCCAAGGAAGCTCTCATAATTATGGCTAAGGGTTTGCTTACTTCCTTTGCTGCCTCCTTTAATATAACTGGATACATCCCATCCACCCCAGGTGCCTTTCTTGTGTTTATCTTCAACAATTTCTCCTCCACTTTACTCTCATTTATTACAAGATTCTCTAGCTTACTGCTAGAGTTGAATACACCTCTGGCATTCCCCTCGCTGAATAACTCCTCATGTGTGAATGTCGATGCAAAATATTCATTTAGTTTGTTAGCTACCTGAGCAGGGTCATCAACAGTTGACCCATCGATATCAAGTGGGCCAATCTGATTCATCCCCTCCCTTTTAGAGTTTACATAAGTAAAGAACTCTTTGCTGTTTTTCTTCACATCCCTTGCCAAGGATCTCTCGTAATCTGCCTTCGCCTGCCTAACCTCCTTTGTAACTTGGTTACAGATCAACTTGTATCTATCATAGGCCTCTGTGTCACATGTTAATTTGTATGTATCCCATGCATTTGGTATGTAAAGCCTAGTAGCTTGCAAGATAAGTTCTTTGAATGCTTCCCATTTTGAATTTGCTGTTGGTAACATCATCAGTTGATCCCACTGTATAGAATTTAAATACTGTCTCAGTCCATCGTAGTCGCCTTTACGAAAGCAATACCCCTTCCCTTTACCCCTAATGGTAGTTACCTCTTTGAGTAACTCCCACTTCAGAACACTGTGATCACTGCCACCTAGTGGTTCATTTATCTGCAGATTCTTAATGCATGAAGAATCACTACTGATAATCAAATCAAGAGTATTACTCCTGGTTGCCTCCCGAACATGCTGATGTTGAAAACAATCATCCAGTAAATCCACAAAAGCCTTGCTAGTAAGTGAGTGAGTGACTAGCCCCCAAATTCCAGTCAATATCTGGGAAATTAAAATCCCTCATTATAAGACTCTCTGATTTACTGGCCCACTCTATTTCTCTGTACAGTTTCTTATTATACTGATCAGAGTCATTAGGCATATAGCACACTCCTACTCTCAATTTTGATCTCTCAATGCTTATGTCACACCAAACTGACTCGACACTGCACTGTCCAGTGATGTCGACTGGCTTCACTTCCTTGGATTTTATGTGTTTCTTAACTAATAGCATAACCCCTCCTCCCTTCCTATTGTCTGAGAAAGAGTTATGATACCATCATCCTTAAGTTTACTTACTCCATTTAAAGGCTTTAAACACTTCACTCAGGTCTCCTTTCAAGTGTCTAGTTTCCAAGTGCTGCAAGTTGCAGAACCAAACTTTTTGGTGGTAAGAGTGCCCTTTTGTGTTCTTCGCTAATATGGTTGTTCTTCTCTGCACCTTTTTCAAGCGATCAACATTATTCTTAAAATGAGACTTCCAGACATGAATTCAGTAAACAACGTGTGGCCTAACCTTGATTGCTTTCTCTATTGTCTTATGCAGTGGGATAATCACCTCCATGTAGCTACTTGCAAAGTTGCAATATATTATTGACCTCCCCCCTGCAAGCTGTTTTAGCTTGTCATCACTGATCAGAGAACTTCACGGCAGACTGTACAGTTATCCCTAGATCTCCTTTATTCTCCATCACCAATAAATGTGCTAAGGCTGTTCAAGAGCAGATGGGCTGAGAGGTGGCAAATGAAGTTTAACATTGACAAATGTAAAGTACTACACATGGGAAACAGCAACCCCAGAGCAACGTATCAACTCTGTGGTACTACACTGAAAGTGGTAGAGAATGAAAGGGACCTGGGGGTTGGTTGTGCAGGCAGATATGAAGTTTTCTGAGCAGAGCAGACAGGCTGCAAGAGTAGCTCATGGTGTATTGTCAATGATATATCGGAATTTTTCTAGCAGGGATAAGGAGGTGATTATTCCCTTGTATAAGGCAACGGTCAGGCCACACCTAGAGTACTGTATACAGGTCTGGAGGACTCATTTCAAGAAGGATGTAGAGCTGCTGGTACGAGTACAGAGAAGGGCAACAAGATTAGTGAATGGAACAAAGGGGTGCTCTTACGAAGAAAGGCTTAAGTTTTGCAAATTACAGTGTCTGGAGACTAGGCACCAGCGAGGTGATCTGATAGAGGTGTATAAAGCTTTGAATGGTTTGAGCATGCTCAATGCTGATGGGATTCTTCCTCTCGCTCAGAATAATCACCTGAGAAGGCATAAATTCAAATTGAGGAAAGACAGATGTAGGATAGACGTGCGGAAATTTGCCTTTAGCCAGCGGGTGGTTGGTTGGTGGAACAGACTTCCATCCATTGTCATGGAAGTTGATAGCCTAAATAAGTTTAAGACTCAGCTGGACAGGTATTTTGAACGAACAGAGGGGTGAAGTGGAAGTGGTTTTTTTTTTTTTTTTTTTTTTTTGGCTAATGCTGCATAAGCTTGCTTTCTTGCATCAAATGCCTCTACTAATGCTAATGCTAAAGAGAAGAATGTTGCATATCGTAAATGGCTTGTTTCTAATACTTCAGTTTCATTTTCTTGCCTACACCAAAGCTCGCAACAATTGTAAAGCAGTTATTAATCATTCCAAACAGGAGTTTGAACAGGCTAAGAGTCTAACTTACTTCTTGCCCTAATTGTAGCCGAGCATTCTGGTCTCTTGCCAAAGCTATTGGCCGCAACTTTTGCCTATCTTTGCTCCCACTTCTGTCCAAACCAGATGGTTCTCTTGTCACTTCAGCCAAAGATAAAGCTGACCTGCTAGCATCCCATTTTTCTTCCAACTCATAATGATCTTGGTAAAACGCCTCCCACCATTCCCAACACACTCCATTCAATGCCTCCTGTGGTCTTCCCTCAAAAGGATGTCAGAAGAATTTTGAAGAATCTTGATGCTAAGAAAGCTCCAAGTCCTGATGGTATTTCTCCACTTGTTCTCAAAACCTGTGCTCCTGAACTTACTCCTATTCTTTGCCACCTTTTTCACTTTCTTATTCCAAAGGTGTTTTTCCTTCTGCTTAGAAATTTGCTCATATCCAGCCAGTTCCTAAAAAGGGTGACAAATCCCTCCCATCCAGTTATCGTCCCATTGCAATTACTTCTAATGTTTCCAAAGTACTGGAGAAATCAATTAACCGCCAACTCTTAAACTACCTAGAAACCTTTCATCTGATCAACGATTGTCAGTATGGATTACGTCATTGTCGATCCACTGATGATATTCTGGCTTATGTTACCCATTTATGGACTAATTCAATGGAACGGTTCGGTGAAACACAAGTAGTTGCTCTTGATAGCTCAAAGGCTTTCGATCGTGTTTAGCATAAAGGTCTTCTAAACAAGCTTCCATTTTATGGTTTGCCAACTGTTTTTAGTAATTGGTTATCCAGTTTTCTCTCTGATCACTCACTGAGGGTGATGATAGATGGCTCACTGTCTTCTAACTTCTCCAGTAATGCCGGTGTCCCCCAAGGTTCAGTTCTTTCCCCCACTCTTTTCCTGTTGTATATTAATGACCTTCTTCCATTGACTGGAAATCCTATCCATAGTTTTGCCGATGACGGCACATTGCATTCTACTTTCCATTTTGAGAAACCTTGCCCTGCTCATTAGCTTCAACTTCTCGAAAATATGCTACCAGTTTCTTAAATGCCGATCTTCAGGTAATTCTCCAGTGGGGCAAAGACAACTTAGTTGATTTCAAACCTTCTAAAACTCAGTCTTGTCTTATATCTCGCAAAAAGATTCTTTTGCTCCTATGCTTATCTATAGTGACACTCCGATTTCTAGGGAAAATGATATATCTCTCTTGGGGATTACCCTGACTTCTAATCTCTCTTGGCACAAGCACATTACAAATATTGCTTCCTCTGCATCAAAAAAACTTGGTTTTGCTCTCGCCATTACTTTTCTTCCAAACAGCTGTTAACTCTGTATAAATCGGAAATCTGCCCTGCCATGATATATTGTTCCCACATATGGGGTGGTACCCCCCCCAAAACTGCCCTCAGGCTTCTTGATTCCATTCAGAAGAGGGCAGTTAGCATTAGCATTAGTAGAGGCATTTGATGCAAGAAAGCAAGCTTATGCAGCATCAGCCAAAAAAAAAAAAAAAAAAACACTTCCACTTCACCCCTCTGTTTGTTTGAAATTCCTGTCCAGCTGAGCCTTAAAGTTATTTAGACTATCAACTTCCACGACAAGGGATGGAAGTCTGTTCCACCGACCAACCACCTGCTGGCTAAAGGCAAATTTCCGCACGTCTATCCTACATCTGTCTTTCTTCCCTCTCAGGTGATTATTCTTAGCAAGAGGAAGAATCCCATCAGCATTGAACATGCTCAAACCATTCAAGGCTTTATACACCTCTATCAGATCACTTCGCTGGTGCCTAGTCTCCAGACACTGTAATTTGCAAAATTTAAGCCTTTCTTCGTAAGAGCACCAATTTGTTCCAATCACTAATCTTGTTGCCCTTCTCTGTATTCGTTCCAGCAGCTCTACATCTTTCTTGAAATGAGGCCTCCAGACCTGTATACAGTACTCTAGGTGTGGCCTGACCATTGCTTTATACAAGGGAATAATCACCTCCTTCTGCTAGAAAAGTTCCTATATATCATTGACAATACACCATGAGCTACTCTTGCAGCCTGTCTGCACTGCTCAGAGAACTTCATATCTGCCTGCACAACCACCCCCAGGTCCCTTTCATTCTCTACCACTGTCAGTGTAGTAACACGGAGTTGATACGTTGCTCTGGGGTTGCTGTTTCCCATATGTAGTACTTTACATTTGTCAATGTTAAACTTCATTTGCCACATCTCAGCTCATCTGCTCAACATTTCCAGATCCTGTTGCAGCAGTATAGTGTCAGTAGTGTCCTTGGCAACCCAGCCAACCTTCGTATCATCTGCAAACTTGGACATTAAGCTTGATATACCATCTTCAATATCATTTATAAATACAGAAAACAATAATGGACCCAACACTGAACCCTGAGGGACTCCACTAATAACATTAGTCCACAATGAGCAGTGTCCATTGATTACCACTGTCTTCTCCCCCTCACCACCAATTTATCCATAGCAGCAATTTGCCTCCAATGCCACACTGCTCAAATTTGTGCAGCAGTCTTCCATGTGCAACAGTATCAAAAGCCTTTCTAAGATCCAAGTATATAATATCAAAGTTATTCCCTGCATCCAGTTCTTTTGTGACTGCATCATAGTATCCAATCAAATTGTTCAGGCAAGACTTCCCCTTAACAAAACCATGCTGTGTCCGAGCTATAACTGAAGTCTAGTCTAGATGATCCTGCAGTGCTTCTTTAACCAGTGCCTCCATTAATTTTCCTGCAACAGAAGTTAAACTTACAGGTCTATAATTACTTGTGTCAGGCTTTGATCCTCCTTTGTGAATTGGAGTCACATTTGCATATCTCCAGTCTGTGGGTACCTCCCCTGAGTCCAAGGAAGCTCTTATAATTATGGCTAAGGGTTTGCTTACCTCCTTTGCTGCCTCCTTTAATATAACTGGATAGATCCCATCCACCCCAGGTGTCTTTCTTGTGTTTGTCTTCAACAATTTCTCCTCCACTTTACTGTCAGTTATTACAAGATTCTCTAGCTTACTGCCAGAGTTGAATACACCTCTGGCATTTCCATCGCTGAATAACTCCTTATGTGTGAATGTCGATGCAGAATAATCATTTAGTTTGTTAGCTGCCTGAGCAGGATCATCAACAGTTGACCCATCGATATCAAGTGGACCAATCTGATTCATCCCCTTCCTTCTAGAGTTTACATAAATAAAGAACTATTTGCTGTTTTTCTTTGCATCCCTTGCCAAATATTTCTCGTAATCTGCCTGCGCCTTTGTAACTTGGTTACAGATCAACTTGTATCTATCGTTGGCTTCTGTGGCTCGTGTTAATTTGTATGAATCCCATACATTTTTCTTCTCTGCCATATGTCTCATTAGTTCATCTGACATCCATTTAGGCCTAAAGCTTGAACAGTATTTCTTAGTTGGTATGTAAAGCCTAGTAGCTTCCAAGATAAGTTCTTTGAATGCTTCCCATTTTGAATTTGCTGTTGGTAACATCATCAGTTGGTCCCACTGTATAGAATTTAAATACTGTCTCAGTCCATCATAGTCGCCTTTACGAAAGCAATAACCCTTCCCTTTACCCCTAATGGTAGTTACCTCTTTGAGTAAATCCCACTTCAACACACTGTTATCACTGCCACCTAGTGGTTCATTTATCTGCAGATTCTTAATGCATGAAGAATCACTACTGATAATCAAATCAAGAGTATTATTCCCTCTGGTTGCCTCCTGAACATGCTGATGTTGAAAACAATCATCCAATAAATCCACAAAAGTCTTGCTAGTTTGTGAGTGACCAGCCCCCAAATTCCAGTCAATATCTGGGAAATTAAAATCCCCCATTATAGAACTCTCTGATTTACGGGCCCACTCTATTTCCCTGTACAATTTCTTATTATACTCATCAGAGTCATTAGGCATATAGCACACTCCTACTCTCAATTTTGATCTCCCAATGCTTATGTCACACCAAACTGAATCGACACTGCACTGTCCAGTGATGTCGACTGGCTTCACTTCCTTGGATTTTATGTGTTTCTTAATTAATAGCATACCCCCTCCTCCCTTCCTATCCTATCTATCCTTTCTGTAGACGTTGTACTCCCCAAATTCCAATTCTGCATTCCTGATATCTGTGTGACACCACGTCTCTGAAATCCGAACAATATCTGCCTTCGATGTTTTGAGCAATACCTCAAATTCATCAAATTTATTTACTAAACTCCTTGCATTGGTGTACACTCAAGTATACATGCACCTGTTTCTATTCTTAGCTACTCTAACACAATCCATGTGTTTACTTGTACCGCAATGGCTCCCAGCAGTCTCTGAAATATCCTGCATCTTGTTTTTCAGGCTTTTGCTCATTCCAATAGACGCAGTGGAAGAATCTCTTTCACCTCTGTCAGTGGCTACTGTTAATCTATTAGTCTTTGTCTCCCCCCCAAGCTAGCATGTTTCCGACCCACCTAACACTGCCTCGATAGCATCAGCAAATATTCTTGCACCCTTTCTTAGGTTTCACCCGTTAGGTTAATTAATGATTCATCTCTAACAGTCTCTCCACTTGCTGTCTCATAGATGTACTGTTTCTGCTGCATGCCTCTTCTACAGATACTTCCATGGGCACTGTTCTTCTGAATTGGCTTCTATAATTCTCGCTCTCTCTTTCAAAAACAGTCCAAACACGTGCCGCCACCGGCGAACATCCATTTACTGTCCCACATCAAACTCACAGAACCAACTTTTCAGCTTCCTCGTTTATTCATTCAACTGCTGTTTTTCTGGAACAACCTTCCTTCATATGTATTTCCTGAAAATTAGTCTACAGAAGTTCAAGTCCAATGTTAACAAATATCTTCTTTCGTCTTCTCAACCTCGAACCCAAGCACGGTACTAAGTACTATAGGTTATACCTCTCGTGTTTGGGGTTTACATAAAAAAAAAAAAATCACCTTGAGTGGTATGTTTTTCTGAGATGACTGCTGCAGTAGTATCATGTGCACTAGTACCTTGTATTTACCATTGTTAATTCTCACTCCATTTCCATAATTTTTTTAGGTCTTGCTGCAGTAAGATGCCCTGATGCCTGTCATTAGCCACCTCCCCCTCCCCAACCTTTGTATTGTTTGCAAACCTAGACAGTAATTTGAGGTGCCTTCATCAGTATTGTTAATAAATATTCTAAATAGTAAAGGGGTACAGCATTAAACTCTGAGGAGCCCACTAATAACTATAGTCCAAGAAGAGCAATGCCCATTTATGGATGCTTGAGTGGCAGAAAACACTCAATGTTTTCTGCCACTCAACCATCCCTTTAGCACTAATTTTCATCTATTGATCCTGCTCCAATTTGTATGGTAGTCTTTCCTGTGGAATGGTACCAAAAGTTTTTGATACCCCACTCCCCAACAACAAACCCATGCTGTATAATTCCAATCCTGTTGAGATGATCCTTCAGTACTTCTTTAACTACTGACTCCATTCATTATTTTCCTTGGAACATAAGTCAAGCTTACAGGTGCTATAATTGCTCATGTTGCCTCTTGATTCCCTTTATGAATAGGATAGATATTGGTTCATTTCCAATCTGAATCCAAGGATACGCTCATAATTATGGCCAAGGGTTTGTTTACCTGTTTTGCTGCTTCCTTTAATAGAACTGCAACTCAACCCTGGGTGCATTATTTACTTTAAGCTCTAGCAGTTTCTCTTTTGCTTTTTTCTTAGTTATAACAATCATTTAGCTTCCCAGTTATAACTTAATGTACTTGTGGTGTTTCCATCCTGAAAAACTTCTTCATGCATGAATATAGCTGCAAAATATTTATCTACTTTTCAGAAATCTGAGCAGGATCATCAGTAATTATGCCAATTATATCTATTGGGCCAGTGTTGTTGATCCCTTTCCTTTTAGTTTTAACTAAAGTTAAAGGAACAAAGAATTCTTTGCTCCTTTTCTTTGCATCCTTTTAGCCAAAGACTTCTGATAATCTTGCCTGAGCTTACTCTTGGTGACCAGATTGCAGACTAGTCCATGCTTATTGTAAGATTCCATTTCACCTGCTAATTTATATAAATCGTATATTTTTCTTCTCTACCACTAATCTTGTCATTCGTCTGACATCCATTGTTCAAGCTCTAAACCTTGAACAATATCTGTTAGTTGATGTAAGAATTTTAGAAGCCTCTCTGATTACTTTCCTGAATGCTTCCCATTTGGAATTTGCAGTTGGTAACATCATCAGTTTGTCCCACTGAAAGGAACTTTACTGTCCAAGGTCTACTCCCCTGCCTGGCAGGTGGAGGGGGTAGATGGATCCCTGTCTCCTTCCCCCCTGCCACCTGCTTCTGCCTTGTGGGGCATGCGCCTGCCTCACTGACTTTCTGGGGTTGCTTTCTCTATCGTCTCCATACCTCTCTTTACCCCCCAGACTTCAGTCACCTCTTCTACTCTGTCTAACTTGCCAGTGTATGCCCCACACAATTTATCAAATTAATAATGCCCAAGTTTAAACCATGGTTACATAAACCTCTCTTAGCCTTTTCTATTCTAGCATTTATCCCCCCCCTCTTTTTTTTTCCACATAGGCCCTTGCCACTGAAATCTTCAGAAACTAGGTGGCAGGTCCTGCCAGAGTACAAAATAAAATCTACTGGGTACCTGACCTGCCTCCCTGTGGCAAAGTCTGGTAATGGTGGGGAGCAATGGTATACAACACTACACATCCTTTCACTCCCTACACAATTTTTAAAATCTGTAGCCTATACAGAGTACACAACACTGAGATGGGGAAATCCTTGGTGCTGTCAGACAACTAACACACTTTTCACTTGTCCAAGATCTCTGTAGTTGCCTTTAAGAAGCAAAATCCCGTCAGTTTAGTCTGTCAGTAGTTATATCTCTGTTGTAAATTCCACATCAATATCATTATGTTCACCTGTGCATAGTAGTTCCTTTCTCTGCATATTCTTAATCTGTACAGAGTTTTTGCTGTTAATCAGATCCAGAATATTGCTTTCTCTTGCTGCCTCTGTAATATGCTGGCATAATCCAGTCATCCAGTAAATCCAGAAAAGTTCTACTACTTTGTGAGAATTTTTAAAATTTCTGTTTTAAAGATGAAAGTCTGAATTAAGAATAATTATAACCATTATAATAATTTTTTTTTTTTTTTTTTTTTATGTTTTAAAAATGGAGTAACTTATTTTGTAATTTATTGTTAGGTACCCCTTTGGGGACAAAAAACTGGAACTGGAGAAGACCATTTAGCTGTTTGGGTAAGTTGAATAATTGCTGTATTGATAGTTTAGTGCAGTGGTGCACAAACTTATTTTGCTCGCAACCCCCTTTATTAAATATAAAATTGATGCGACCCCCATGTAAATACAGAGGTGGGATGACCAGATTTTTAGAGAAAAAATAGCATTTTATAAATTATAGAGTAGACAATTTTATTCGAGTACCGAGAAAGGAATAAAACATTTCTTTCTTTTTAATTTGCACATTAAAATAATTGCTTAATTGAATACAGTAAAAAAACAAATCAAATTCTTATTCTTCAATTAAAATTACAAACCAATAAAAAACGAATAATAGCAAAACAATAAAAAAACGAATAATAGCAAAACAATAAAAAAATGAATAATAGCAAAACAATAAAAAATTAACAATAACAAAACAATTAATGAGAAGGATGAGCATGAATAACCGATAATATTTGGTCCATATTTGGCTCAATATTTGAAATTGCTAATCTCATGTCATCTTCTGGGTCAAGTGCTGTTTTATTTTTATAGCTGTTAATTTTGAGAAACCAACCTAACATAAATATGTAGACCCGAAAGGTAGAAATGTTCATATCGCCATTTTTGATAATTCTGGATACTCGTATCGAAGAGAAAGCCAAAATTTTTCACAAGTCGTAATGTTGAAATGAGCACGTACTGCTTCGTCACACGACAGGTCGATAAGATCTTCCTTTTGCACAATGGTAATTTCGGGGCATGAAGAAATATCAAAAGCAAAGGGATCACGAATCCAATACAACTTTTTTTTCTGAAGAAACATGAAATCGTTTGGAAAAATTCTTAATTAGCATTGTCAGGTGGGTGGCAATGATATCTCTAAATTGTAACATGTCAATATTACTGCTATTAACAAAATCAGAAAAACATGGGACCATTTCAATGTTATTACGCTCAAATTCAGTTTTCCGAAGATTAAGCTTCCCTTTGAAAGCTTCTAGTATTAATGAGTATTAATATATTTGTTCCCTGTCCTTGAAGACTTAAATTTAAATCATTAAGTTTTTCAAATATATCAACAAGGTAACTAAGTTTTCCAAGCCATTTTTGATTTGTAAACAATTGGGAAAGGTTCTGATTTGTATCTGATAAAAACAAAACTTCATGTTTGAGGTCAAAAAGACGTCGCAACACTTTACCACTGGACAACCACGTCACTCTCATATATAAAAGAAGCGTTTCATAAGCGGATCCCATTTCATTACAAAGTATAGTGAAAATTCTGCTATTTAAGATTCTACTTTTAATAAAATTGATCACACTTACTGCATCTTTCAAAACTTCGTACAAATCAGTTTGCATTTCCTTCACTACTAATGCTTCCCTATGTATAATGCAATGATTAAAAACTGTATTTGGAGCAACTTCCTTTACTTTGCCCTTTAAACCTCTATTTTCTCCTGTTAATGCAGCTGCACCATCAGTACAAATCGCAACACAGTTCTTCCACGTCAGATTATTTGTTTGAAAGAAAATATTTATAACATCAAAAATATTCTCGCCCATCATTCTTCCTTCCAAAGCTTTGCAAAATAGAAAATCCTCCAAAATATCTCCCTCGTAGCAGTATCTGACATATACAATTAGTTGAGCAAGGTTTGAAATATCTGTGGATTCATCTAACTGCATTGCAAAAATTGGACTTTCTCTCAATCGATTTAATAAATTGAATTTTATGTTGTCCGTGATAACTGCAATACACCGCGAGACTGTGTCTCTGGACAGAGGAATGGTTTTTAAATTGTTGATGTACTTTTCTCCATGCATAATTGAAATCATTTTTATTGCAGAAGGGAGAACAAGGGATTTAGCAATAGTATGTGATTTCAAATTTTTTCCTATTAAATACGAAACTTCTAACAATGCCGTTAAAGCTTTACAAGGAACTGCCGTATGTGTCTTCATGAAAGATTTCTGACCTTGTATGGCGTCGGCATGGCTTTTTTTATTAGCTCTGGATGTTTCATAAGTGTCTTTTTAATTTAACAGGTTTCATGCTTTCGTTAGCCAGTTTTTCGTAGCATATTACGCACAAAGGATGTTGCTCATCATCAACAACACTGTAGGTGAAGCCGTACTTCATAAATTCCTGGCCGCCTCTGTAGCCCGGTGGGTAGGAGCAGCAGTGGGTTGCACACGCTTCTTGATTAGACCGGGGTTCAAGCCCGTGACCACCAAATACAGAGGATGCGGAAAGGTCAGGGAAGGACCACCGCATATCCCAGAGCAATATGGCCTTAGTTGCTAATGCTCCTAAAAACCAAATAACAACAACATCATAAATTCCTCTTGATATTTTCTATTCTTTTTCGTTCCTTTTGATTTGGAATATGATGGCTCTCTACCAGAAATTGGTGGTTGCACTTCACTTGAAATAACATTGGTTTTCACATGATATAATATTTCTTACCTTATTCTGAAGTACATATAGCAATATTATTGTCGTCACTCCTCGGCCTTTTTGTTCTGATTACCCAGTTGTCCATGGTAAAATATGTATTTTTTTTCTTCTTAAAAACAACGATAATAATAATGAAACGTGCAATAGAAAAAGTAGCAGAAGAATGAAAAACACATCCAAGCTGTATGAAAGCACCAAATTACAAAGCAATGTAAAGCACATGTGCAACACACTTGCTGTATATATTTACTGCTGCATAGCAAGCACAAATTAAGAGCTAAAGGGATTAATTGAATAGTACTTCTCGGTGCTACTCATTGCTGAGTTGTATTGAGAAGTATTAACATATATTGAGAAGCTGCATCAGTCAGCCGCTTTTTGTGTCCATGGTCAGTGAGCAAATTAAGGCAAATTACAGAAGCAGTAGGGTTCATTCGTATCTCAGACTTAGTTCCAGTAGTAAGATTTCTAATGTACAGTATTGAAAAAGTAATTTTAACAACAGGTTTAGTAACAACAGTAGCTTTTATATGCACAAAAAAAAAATTTATTTAAAAATTTCCGCTACCACTTTCATTTATCTGGCAACCCCTCTAGGGGTTGCACTCCACAGTTTGCACACCACTGGTTTAGTGTATCAACTAAAATATCATAAAAATAACAAAGCGTCACACAGTAATGCTAGCATCACTTGAGGGTCTGAACTTGTCTAGCTGCGGAACCAGCTAGAATATAATCCAAACTCTATATTCGCTCATCACTTTATCATGGTATAACTTATTCTTAGAGAACTAGCTATATGGAAATAACCTTACCAATTTGGATAAATTATGAATTGAAATTTTATCGCTACAGAGGACAAAGTAATAAACTTGTACCTGCTAGTATCATTAAGATCATCAAGGAGCTTGTGCTAAATGGTAAATAAGTGGGCTGTGTTAGGATAAGAGTAAGAACAGGTGCAAGTATAGTAAATAAATTTGATGACTTTGAAGTAGTAATCAAATCATCTAATGTGGATATTGTAGGGATATCAAAGACATGGTGTCACTCAGATATAAAGGATTGAGAATTTGAATATGAGGAGTACCATGTGTACAGAAAGGACATATATGTATGTACATACACTGTGCTGCCACTTTATTAGGTACACCTACCTAGTAGCATGTTGAGCCTACTTTAGCTTTCAAAACAGCCTGAATTTTTCTAGGCATGGATTGAACAAGATGCTGAAAACGTGCAGGAATGGAGTACCATGCAGACGTGTGTCGCGCAGTTCCTTGAGATTCGATGGAGGTGTAGGCCTGCAGTGAACAGCCTTTTCCAGCTCATACCAGAGATGTTCAATAGGATTGAGATCTGCAGACTGAGTGGGCCACTGCAACAAAGAAAAGTCATTGTCATGTTCCTGGAAGTACCATCTGACTGAGGATAAATAACATGAACGGATCAACTTGGTCAGCAACGATGTGGCATTCAGACCTGAATCTGTGGGTATCAATGAACCCAACTGTGCCAAGAAAACATTCCCCACACTATAACACTGCCCCATCACCTTTCACAGTAGTCGTCAGACATGACGGGTCCATGGATTCATGTTGTTTTCGCCAAATTCTGAGCCTTCCATCAACATGATGCACCAGAAACTTCAACTCGTCAAACCAAGCAACTGTTTCCAATCCTCGATAGTCCAATGCTGATGTTGCTGTGCCCACAAGAGGCGTGCTCTCTCTCTCTCTCTCTCTCTCTCTCTCTCTCTCTCTCTCTCTCTCTCTCTCTCTCTCTCGTTCTTCATTGATAACAAAGGTACGCAATGTGGCCGTCGGCTGTTGTAGCCCATTCGCGACAAAGTGCGACTAGTGGTCCGTTGCGATATTTTGTTCTGCACACCAAGGTTGTATTCTGATCTGATGTGTGACATTGTGGCCCGTCTGTTTGCTTGCACAATTCTAGCCATCCTCCTCTGACAGCTCTCATCAACAAGCAGTTTTCTCCCACAGGAGTGCCGTTGAGAGGATGTTTTCTGTTCGTTGCACCATTCTCGATATACCCTTGAAACTGTGGGTGCGTGAAAAGTTGGCACCTCTGTAACCAGGTGGGCAGGAGCAGTAGTGCGTAGCACACACTTCTTGATTAGACCGGGGTTCGAGCCCGTGATCACCAAATAGGAGGATACGGAAAGGCCAGGGAATGACCATCGCATATCCCCGGAGTAATATGGCCTTAGTTGCTTAATTAAAAACCAAACAACCAATAGCGTGAAAAGTTCAGAAGAACTGCCATTTCAGAGATGCTTTGTCCAGCATGTCTTGCACCTACTACCATGCCACGTTCAAAGTCCGTTAGATCACTCCTTTTCCCCATTCTTCCTACGGTGTGTACACTTAACTGATACTTAAGTTATATCCACAATTGTGGTCATGTGACTTGCGATTTGTGTGCACAGCAGGGGTGTACCTAATAAAGTGGCAGTGCAGCAGTGCATACATGCATAGGCAGATTCAGGGTATGGACATGTGCCCCCCCCCATGCTGGCATTGTAGGTAACGAAACAGCAGACCAGGCAGCCAAACATCCAGACAGTACCGCACCTCCATCTTACCAAGTACCCTATATAGATTTACTAACACATATCCGACATATCTGTAGAGACCAGTGTTTAAACATTTGGAAGACCCACATGAACAATAAATTGTTTGAAATTAAACGTGAACCACAACTATGGAACTCCAGCTACAGGCGAAAGAGCCATGAAGAGGTAATACTGGCAAGAGTCCGCATAGGGCGCACACACCTGACCCACCTGTTCCTGTTCATGGGTGATGATCCTCCTATATGCATGCATTGTTCATCACAACTTGCAGTCCGCCATATTCTCTTAGACTGTTCAATTCATTCTCACATCAGAAATCATACTTTCCGCTCTCTGTCGCAAATGCAAGAACCCTTATCACTAACTCACCTGCTGGGAAACAATGCTTTGATATCGATGGGTCAACTGTTGATGATCCTGCTCAGGTAGCTAACAAACTAAATGAATATTTTGCATCGACATTCACACATGAGGAGTTATTCAGCGAGGGGAATGCCAGAGGTGTATTCAACTCTGGCAGTAAGCTAGAGAATCTTGTAATAACTGACAGTAAAGTGGAGGAGAAATTGTTGAAGATAAATACAAGAAAGGCACCTGGGGTTTTTTTTTTTTTTTTTTTTTTTTTTAATGAGAACCCCAAACACGAGAGGTATTATAACCTATAGTACTTAGTACCGTGCTTGGGTTGGAGGTTGAGAAGACGAAAGAAGATATTTGTTGATATTGGACTTGAACTTCTGTAGATTGTAATTTTCAGGAAATACGTATGAAGGAAGGTTGTTCCAGAAAACGGCAGTTGAATGGATAAATGAGGAAGATGAAAAGTTGGTTCTGTGGGTTTGAAGTTGGACAGTAAATGGATGTTGGCTGGTGGCGGCACGTGTTCGGACTGTTTTGAAAGAGAGAGCGGGAATTATAGAAGCCAATTCAGAAGAACAGTGCCCATGGAAGTATCTGTAGAAGAGGCATGCAGCAGAAACAGTGCGTCTATGAGACAGCGAGCGGAGAGACTCTGTTAGAGATGAATCATTAATTAACCTAACTGCCCTCTTCTGAATGGAATCAAGAAGCCTGAGAGAGGTTTTGGGGGCACGACCCCAGATGTGGGAACAATATTCCATGGCAGGGCGGATTTGCGATTTATACAGAGTGAGCAGCTGTTTGGGAAAGAGAAAGAGAAAACCAAGTTTTTTAGATGCAGAGGAAGCAATATTTGTAATATGCTTGTGCCAAGAGAGAGAGATTAGAAGTCAGGGTAATCCCCAAAAGAGATATATCATTTTGCCTAGAAATCGGAGTGTCACTAAAGATAAGCATAGGAGCAGAAGAATCCTTTTTGCGAGATATAAGACAAGATTGAGTTTTAGAAAGGTTGAAATCAACTAAGTTGTCTTTGCCCCACTGGAGAATTACCTGAAGATCGGCATTTAAGGAATTGGTAGCAGATTTCCGAGAAGTTACAGCTGATTGAGCAGGACAAGGTTTCTCAAAATGGAAAGTTGAATGCAATGTGCTATCATCGGCAAAACTATGGATAGGATTTCCAGTCAATGGAAGAAGGTCATTGATATACAAGAGGAAAAGAGTGGGGGAAAGAACTGAACCTTGGGGGACACCAGCATTAGTGGAGAAGTTAGAAGACAGAGAGACATCTACCATCACCCTCAGTGAGCGATCAGTGAGAAAACTGAATAACCAATTACTAAAAACAGCTGGCAAACCATAAGATGGAAGCTTGTTTAGAAGAGCTTTATGCCAAACACGATCAAAAGCCTTTGAGATGTCAAGAGCAACTACTTGTGTTTCACCGAACCTTTCCATTGGATTAGTCCATAAATGGGTAACATAAGCCAGAATATCACCGGTGGATCGACACTGACGGAATCCATACTGACGATCGTTGATCATACGGAAGGATTCTAGGTGGTTTAAGAGTTGGCGGTTAATTGATTTCTCCATTACTTTAGAAAGAGTAGAAGTAATTGCAATGGGACGATAATTGGATGGGAGGGATTTGTCACCCTTTTTAGGAACTGGCTGGATATGAGCAAATTTCCAAGCAGAAGGAAAAACACCTTTGGAATAAGAAAGTGAAAAAAGGCGGCAAAGAATAGGAGTAAGTTCAGGAGCACAGGTTTTGAGAACGTGGAGAAATACCATCGGGACCTGGAGCTTTCTTAGCATCAAGATTCATCAAAATCCTTCTAATATCCTTTTATTGGAAGACCACAGGAGGCATTGAATGGAGCATGTTGGGAATGGTGGGAGGTGTTTTACCAAGATCATTAATACATGAGCTCAAAGAAAAATGGGATGCTAGCAGGTCAGCTTTTTTTTTTATCCTTGGCTGAAGTGACAACAGAACCATCTGGTTTGGACAGAGGTGGGAGCAGAGATGGGCAAAAGTTGCGGCCAATAGCTTTGGCAAGAGACCAGAATGCTCGGCTACCATTAGAGCAAGAAGCAAGTTTTCTACTCTTAGCCTGTTCAAACTCTAGTTTGGACTGATTAATAACTGCTTTACAATTGTTGCGAGCTTTGGTGTAGGCAGAAAATGAAACTGAAGAATTAGAAACAAGCCAATTACGATATGCAACGTTTTTCTTTTGGACAGCCTTAGCACATTTATTGGAAACCCAAGGTTTAGATAAAGGACGAGGTTTTAAAGTGGAGTGTGGGATAAAGGATTCCATTCCTTCAAGAATAATTTCACTGACACGATCTGAGCAAACGTTGACATCAGAAGTTTTGAAACAGTAATCAGACCAAGGAAAAGAAGAAAAGAAGTCTCGCAGGTCATCCCATTTTGCATTCTTGCAATGCCAAACAATACGAGGTTGGGAATAGCCATGAGATAAAGGTTCCATTGGAGAAGAGGCAATCACCAAGTTGTGATCTGAAGTGCCTAAAGGACCTCTCACTTCAACCTTGTACTTAGAAGGGTTGTTTGTGAGAAAAAGATCAAGCGTATTGGCTGTATGATTAGGATTGTCCGGTATTCTTGTAGGTAAATGAACAATCTGTGCTAGGTCATTAGTAATTGCAAAAGCCTCAGCATCTCGACCTGCTGGGTCGGTGTGACTAGAAAACGGAAGCCAGCTGGAGTTGTGAACGTTAAAATCACCAAAGAAAATTACCTCACTGTTAGGAAAGTTGGACTGGAGAAAGTCAAGTTGCAAAGAGAGGAAGTCAAAGAGCTCCAAGTGATTAGTGGAGTTGGGAGAACGGTAGAGACAACAGATGAATTTTACACAATGAGGTAGAGAGATTTTAAGCCAGTGAAGATCAAAGAGAGGGGATTCCAAATTGCCAAGTCTCTGACAGGGAATATCAGAATGGACATATGCACAAGTACCACCTTTGAGACGAAAGGAATCATACAGCAAATAATTTGGACATCTGAGATGAGCAGTAGTTGAATCAACTGATAACTGAGATTCAGTCAGAAAAAGTACATGGGGTTTGGAAGACTGCAAGTGGAAATGGACATCGTTGAGATTAGAATTGAGACCACGTATATTTGTGAAATGAATTAGGAAGTCCTTGGGAGGTTTAGATCTTTTCGCAGATAAGCTTGCTCTATTATTTTGACAATTCATGGTGTATTCAATAGTAAGAAAAAGTGGGTGGGACATGCTCTATGAAGTAATGAAATTTTTGGATATGGCGTACATGTGGTAAGAATATACCCAGATCCTTGACATAACGTGGCCTCGACAATGCTCCCCGCATACACACTACTTGGACTCCCTCCAGTCACTATCTGGCAGAGTAGAGGTAGCAAGATTATACACTAGCTGATCCGGAAGCTTCCTAGAGAGTTACCAATAGGTTCAGTCCGGTGTACTAACTAGCGGCCGGCCTGCGAACACCGTTTTAGAGCTGTACCCTCGAAATGTAAGGAATATTGGATCTCGCCACGACATTCATCATAACCTCAAAAATCATCAATCATACTGCATGGTGGATGAGATAGGGAAGGGTTGGCCGGAACTTAGCTCTAGAGACTAAACATGGGTTCCACCACTTCAAGCCTCCAATAAGCAAAGTGGTGGTATTTCACCGGTTGATGAGAGTCATCTACCACCTAGCTGCCTGGTAACATAGAGGGGCGGCATTCCTCCATGTGGTGTGGGCGCCACACCTCGACCCCTGCTTACGTTGCTTCACACCTGGGTGGTCATCCACCATGTACTTGTGCATGAAAGTTATACCTAGGATTACTAACAGTCCCACCATCGTGAAGGTGCAAGCAGAGGATTTGGCTGTCATAGACCGTCCGGACTTCGCCGAAATTGGGTCCACTTTGACTTGAGTGTCACCCGAATATCAGTTCCATCAGCGTTTTAGACTCCCAGGTAGCAAGAACAGCTTGTCTGGCATATCTGAGAGAATGTCTGTGACAACCTCAAGGGTGGATGGGATCTATCCAGTTATATTAAAGGAGGCAGCAAAGGAAGTAAGCAAACCCTTAGCCATAATTATGAGAGCTTCCTTGGACTCAGGGGAAGTACCCATGGACTGGAGATGTGTAAATGTGACCCCAATTCACAAAGGAGGATCAAAGGGCAACACAAGTAATTATAGACCTGTTAGTTTAACTTCTGTTCCCGGAAAATTAATGGAGGCACTGGTTAAAGAAGCATTGCAGCATCATCTAGACAAGACTTCAGTTATAGCTCAGACACAGCATGGTTTTGTTAAGGGGAAGTCTTGCCTGACCAGTTTGATTGGATACTATGATGCATTCACAAAAGAACTGGATGCAGGGAATAACTTTGATATTATATACTTGGATCTTAGAAAGGCTTTTGATACTGTTGCACATGGAAGACTGCTGCACAAATTGGAGCAGTGTGGCATTGGAGGCAAATTGCTGCTATGGATAAAAGGGTGGTTGAGGGGGAAAAGACAGAAAGTGGTAATCAATGGGCACTGCTCATCGTGGACTAATGTTATTAGTGGAGTCCCTCAGGGTTCAGTATTGGGTCCATTATTGTTTTCTGTATTTATAAATGATATTGAAGATGGTATATCAAGCTTAATGTCCAAGTTTGCAGACGATACGAAGGTTGGCAGGGTTGTCAAGGACACTACTGACACTATGCTACTGCAACAGGATCTGGAAAGGTTGAGCAGATGGGCTGAGAGGTGGCAAATGAAGTTTAACATTGACAAATGTGAAGTACTACATATGGGAAACAGCAACCCCAGAACAACGTATCAACTCTGTGGTACTACACTGACAGTGGTAGAGAATGAAAGGGACCTGGGGGTGGTTGTGCAGGCAGATATGAAGTTCTCTGAGCAGTGCAGACGGGGCTGCAAGAGTATCTCATGGTGTAGTGTCAATGATATATAGGAATTTTTCTAACAGGGATAAGGAGGTGATTATTCCCTTGTATAAGGCAATGGTCAGGCCACACCTAGAGTACTGTATACAGGTCTGGAGGCCTCATTTCAAGAAGGATATAGAGATGCTGGAACGAGTACAGAGAAGGGCAACACGATTAGTGAATGGAACAAAGGGGTGCTCTTACGAAGAAAGGCTTAAGTTTTGCAAATTACAGTGTCTGGAGACTAGGCACCAGCGAGGTGATTTGATAGAGGTGTATAAAGCCTTGAATGGTTTGAGCATGCTCAATGCTGATGGGATTCGTCCTCTTGCTCAGAATAATCACCTGAGAGGGCATAAATTCAAATTGAGGAAGGACAGATGTAGGATAGACGTGAGGAAATTTGCCTTTAGCCAGCGGGTGGTTGGTTGGTGGAACAGACTTCCATTCCTTGTCGTGGAAGTTGATAGCCTAAATAAGTTTAAGGCTCAGCTGGACAGGTATTTCGAACGAACAGAGGGGTGAAGTGGAAGTGGTTACTTTTTATTTATTTTTTATTTTTTTTTTTGGCCGATGCTGCATAAACTTGCTTTCTTGCATCAAATGCCTCCAGTAATGCTAATGCTAATTTGGAAGATTAATCAATCAGTTTTCCTTCTAAAACTGCCCACCAGTTTACTATCTGTTGCTGCCATGATTCTGTTTTAGGCCATCAGGTTTTCCAAGTGTAACTTGGTAGTCATTGCCTGTTTAATGGGATCTTCTATGCTTGCAAGTATACCCAGCTGATTTATTTCCTCTGTTTCAGCTTTTTCCTGACTCTCCACAATTACTGGTTATACCTATCCTTTTCTTGCTCTTTTAGTACTCGATGGCCCTGGTGAGCAGTTGTCTCAGCACATCATCATTGGTGTATTTTCACTCATTCTACTAATTTCTATTATAGGAAGATCTTCCATTTCTAAGTCAGGGTTTGATCCTGATGTTTCTACAGCCATTTTTTTTCTTACATTTTTCTTAGTTCTACTGATTGTACTAAATATAAACCAGATGACAGATATCCAGGCAAATAATTCAATACAGGAATACCTCGCATAGCGCGGTTAATTCATGCCAAAAAAAATACCGCACTGATCGAGGTATTATTAGTATGTATTTTAATGTAATGCGTTCCGACAATTTGATTATATGGGTTGAGTTGCAAAAATATATAGGTGTTTGTTTACAATAAATTGATGCACACGAAGTTCTTGCAAAAAAAGAAACTAAAATGATAAAAATGAAAAATACTAGTAAGTACAGTAGAAATGATTTTTATTGCAGTATGTATATACCAAAAGAATATAAGTGAAGTATGTACTGTATTTTTATTTTGAAAATTAACTGATCAGCTTAGTTTGCACAGTTTTTTTCTTCTTTTTATCTGCATACATCTCTTCATAACATTGAATGTCATTTTGTAACGCCTGCCTTACTTTCATACCTTGTTCAATGTTTGGATCTAGAAGAACACTCAGCACCATTAAATTTCTTCTTTCCACTCATATTTGTGTATAAAGGTGTAAGGTTTTTTAAAATAATTTTTAATAAAAATACACAGCGAAAAATATTTGTACAGCTTTCACACAATCAACGACCTCACCGCTCGGAATCTAGAGTGTTTACTAATGTATGAATGCTAGCATAGTCTGTGTATAATGGGAGTTTCGACAACAGTCAGAATAGCCTTGAATCCATAACTCATTGGCCTATGTGCTGGCATTATAATACATACATACCAAATGTATTGGTGCGTAACGCAGTTAATTTTTTTTCAATTTGTAAACCGCGCTATAGTGAAACCAGCGCTGTTCGAAACCGCGCTATGTGAGGTATTCCTGTACTAATTTTGTAGTAATATTCCCACTACAACCCAAGTTTCAGCTATCTGAAGTTTTGGGGGTGGGTAAAGAAACATTCACGAAAATCATCAATAACAAAGAAAGTCACTTGAGATCTATGTAAAAACATAAAATAAATTATAGTTAGATAGATTCCTTGGTCTAAAAACCCATATTTCAACATTTCTAGCCCCAAAATAATTACTATTGGTAAAGTTCTGAACTGAAAAAAAAGTGCCATATGTCACTAAATTATCATCATGGCAATGACCATAGCGAACGTGAAGCGACAAAAACAGCTCAGAAATAGACAAATACAGTAAAAGTAAAAGTGAGTTTATTGTAAAGTAATACAATAAACTCACTTACCTTGTAATTGCTAAGGGGTGACATGAATACTTACCTTTGAAATGCTGATAGCCATTATTATATTCTATGTTGCGCTTGAAATTTGGTACTGATGTTCACCAAGGCACAGTGGCCGCGATTGTCATCTTCCTCCGTATACGATGAAATTTACTTTGTTCTCCCCTAGTGGTAATATTCTGCCACCTACATCAAGCGCAGCTAGACAGCATGCAACTGTTCACATCGACGCCCTCTAGTGGACTTCCCAAGATGTGCTCTGTGATATTTTCCATAAGATGTTGTGTGAAGCATGAACTACCCTCTTGCATGAATAGTTTTCCATATAATGGTTGTTCCAGTAGACTTTTTTTTAGTGTGCTAACTCCCCCCCCCCCCAAAAAAAAAAAAAACCCACACATATCTGGCAACTAGGTTTTTGCAGGGTGGTGCCTAGATCCTGAGACAATTTGTTGAAGCCTGCTAATGGCACCATTACCAAAAGCTTACCTTTGTAGATGAACTTAGTAAAGTCAATTCAATGTTTCTTTTAGTGTCATCAGGGAAACAAATTTTTATTTTATATAAGTTTGACTCTCCCCCCCCCCTCTCTAAGAATATATTAAATATATAATATTGTGTAACAACTATTCCAGATTAGATATTAATGTTAAATTTAGTTTATCTGTAATGATGTGGAAGAAGCAACTTCCACATCTCATTTCCTTTCAGAATTTATCACTGTTAAATGATCATACTTTATAACTTTAATTTCTTTTCTTAAAATTGCATTACTTACATTAATTAAAGTTTTTTTTTTCCTCTCCATTTTGTAGGACTATCATGTGATACTTCTGCATGTTCCACCGGATAATAGTGAAACTTTGGTGTATGATTTGGATAGTATGCACCAGTTCCCAGAAACATTTCTCACTTATGTAAATGCAACATTCCAGCCAAACTTTAAATTGAATTTGGAATATCACAGGCAAGTATATTTTAATAGAATATCATATGTAAATGGCATGGAATGTTTATCATTGATACAGTTTAGCAATACAAAGTATTACTGAATAAATCTGGATTTTTTTCTTACACTGGACTTTTCTGGACATGAGCCACTATTAATATAGTTGGGGAAGAAACCCACCAAAACACAAGGTGGGGCCACATTCTACAGTAGTTCAACATCCCTTAAAAAAATATGCCTAAAAATACCTGACAACAATCCCAGAGGGCCTATATACTACATAAGGTGCAGTTGTGTGGTCACCTGCATCAGTGGCTTCAATTCAGACTGGATAAACACAGGATGCACTGTATGGTAGGTCGAACAAATTGGATACAACCTACCATGGCATCCAATGTGAGAATCTTTGGGGATTCAAAGATACAACTGTACTCACCACTGATCAAAATTACAAAAGAAGAACCTTCAAGGAGTTTCTTCATCAGGATTTTTAGTGATCATTCTTTAAACATAAAACAAGGATCAAACATCAACATCCTCAAAAAAACAATATAAAATGAAACAAAGAAACGGTTACTCACCAATCATGAGAATACCAGCTACCAGACCTCACCACAAGAAGAGAAGTGAAAAACAGCTAGACATTGTTGGAACCAATAGGATGTAATGTGCACAATTTTTGTGTAGATGTGTAAAATTTCCAGTTCACTGTCATTATCCTAGCTGAACCTCCCAATTCACAGCTATAGAACCAGCACAGTTGTCTTACAACCTGTGTCCTCAGGGTGGTCCTTATTCGTTGGGACAGCCACCTACCGTAATTGTACCTAGTTATTCTTTATAAAGCCTGTTCACTAGGAGAATAAAGTTGTAATCAAATTGCGATGTAGGAAGTAAGAGGGCCATATCCATAGAGCTATAGGTATGTCAGTTTTCGTGGTTACCATTTTATCTTGGTTATAATTTTAAATTCCTGAATGCACATCAGATTGTCTTTTAACATAATATCAGCCTTACAGCTTTTCCAGAATACAAAGTGTTATGAGCAATTTGATATACTGTAGTTTTATTGTACAGCATCTCAGAAACAGGAAGTATCATCACAGACCATGGATAGTAGAATGGTCAATTAGTAGGCTTCATATATGTCTAAAAGTTTATGCCCATCATCCATTTTTCTTTTACAATGATAGTTCATAGGGTTTTTTTTTTTTTTTATAATGATAGTATTAGTTCTTAATGCTGATTGTTCTGATTTACTGGCTTTCAAAGCTGCATTGCACTGTATGCTAGATATGACTGTCAATAGATACCATTACTAGTAGTAGTAGTGGAATACAATGCAAGAAAGCATGCTTATAAAACATCACCATAAAAAAAAGCTTCCAAATAACCTGTCCATCTCTTCCAATAATTTGTCAAGTTCGTTCTTGAATTTATTCTAACTACTCAATTCCACAACATGTGGAAGTTCGTTCTTAAAATCAACCACCTGCTGGCTGAAGCCAAACCAATTAGAATTTATGATCTCTCATGTGTAATCTCAGCAAGAGGAAGAATGCCATCAGAATTGAGCATGCTCAATCCAGTCAAAGCTTTAAACACCTCAAACAGATTACCACCTTGCAGGTGCCCAGTCTCTAGACAACGTAATTTGCATAACTGAAGCCTTTCTTGGTAAGACTACCTTTTGTTACCTTCACCAATCTTATTTGTCCTTCTCTGCACCTGTTCCAGCAGATTTACATCCTACCTAAAATGAGGCTCCAGAACTGTGTGCAGTACTCAAGATTCAGCCTAACCTTTACCTTTGTACAACGGAATAATCACTTCCATATTCCTGCTAGCATAGTTCCCACATACCCTTGACAGAATCCTATGAGCTGTCCAGGCAGCTCTCTGCATTGCTCAGATAACTTCTTATCTGACTGCACAACTGACTGTGATTTTTAGGGCTCAGGTTGCAAAATAGTTAATTGACGTGTAAGTTGGGCAAGTGCATCATTTCTACACTCAGTCAGCTACTAAGTAACTAGTAATTGGTATCGTTAAGTACATCTCATATTGTGAATACCTTCACAATGAGTTACTACCTCGAATAAATAATGCTTCACCAATGAAGAAGACTACTGTTACTTAACCATTGGTGAAGCATTACTTATTCGAAGTAAAGTGTGTTAGTTGTCTGACTGCACCAGGGGTTTACCCCATCTCCGCATTGTATTCTTTGTGAGTGACATAGAACTCTGTGGAGGCCAGAGATTTAAAAAGTGTATGGGGAGTGGTCTGTGGTGTAGTGTTATGTTCTGTTGTTTCTCTGACTATTTAGCCATTGGGACCCCCAGTTGCCCACACTTTGCCATGAGGAGGCAGGTCAGGCACCCAGTAGATTATTTAAGTACTCTGGCAGACTCCACCACCTAATTTCAAAGGATTTCAGTGGCAAGCCTAAAAAAAGGGGGGGGGGGGGTTGTACATTAGAATTTGGCCAAAAGAGATTTACAAGAAAGCAGTAGAATTTAGACATTGATTAGAATTTGGCAGCATTGTTAAGGGGTGTACTCAGTCAGTTTAGTAAGGGGGGGAGACTGAAGACTAGGGGAAATCAGATAGAAGGATAGGGACAACAGAGTAAGCATCCCCCAAAGAGGTCAGTGGAGACAAGCCCCACCAGGCAAAGTATGGGGGAAGGCAGGCAGGCAGGGAGGAGAGGAAACAGAAACCTGTCTCCTCCTCCCCTGCCTGGGGATGGGGTTTTAAAGGGAACCGGGTTAGAGTACCCAGTTCAGATCGCCAATGGTGTGTCGGCAGCAAAGCTGCAGAATGTCTTTGTCAGTGATAGTTGTCATGTCCAAGTGGTGTCGAATCCAGTAGGAAGGTCAAGCTGCCCATTCCACTCCAGGGATGGGATATGTTAGCTGCCAGTGGGGAACCCACCAGGCGAAGGGCTGGGAGAGACACACATTTACTTCATTCATAATCTGCATTCTCACTCTACTTGCATTCTATTTTTTTTTATTTTTTTATACTTCTTATATTTTATATATACAGTGGATTCCGGTTATTTGGGCCACCGGTTAATCGGGGCAGCCGTTTATTTGGGGCAAATCATAAAAAACAGAAACCAGTCAAGAAAATAGCCAGGGTTTACTTTGCTTAATTGGGACAGCATGCTGTTTAATCGGGGCAGAACTGGAGATTACCCTGCAATTGTCTCCAACGGTACCGCATGGTTCAGTCAAAATTCTGGAGGTCACAACCATAAAACAATAAAAACAATTAGCAGTCACCTGTTCTCTTCTTTCCTATTTTTAAAGCTTTGTAACTTGTTACTCGGTTCTCACTTGCACGTATTGTGTTACTTGCAATTTGTGTGTGCCATGTTCTTTGTTATTGATTGCTTATCTTTTTAACTGTGTTAAATTTTAACTCCCACCCACAAATGTCAGTGAACAGAAACGTCAACTAGTTCGTATGTACATATTACAATACGTTATTAATTATTCCGATAATCACGTATATTCTACCGATTTTCACGTATTTTTTAATTCGTAAGGTAATAAAGGGTAAATTTTTGCTTAATTATCTTTGCTTTTATAGCCTGTGGATAATATCCTCCTATTTTTGCTAATTAGCATCTGTTTAATAGAATTAAAATTCAATTCACAAACGTGATCACAATGACTGGCCTTACTGCACATTGTATAGTGAACGGTACTTTACTATGTTGAGTTCTTTGTAACGTGATTTGATTTTACAGTGAACCAATTGTAAAAAAAGGGGGGGGGGGTACATTGTATTTTTAACTATTTACGTGAAACTTTGGATAATTGGGCCAGCCACTTAATCGGGCCAAAATGCACTAGACCCGATGTGTCCCAAATAACAGGAATGGACTGTATGTGTGTGTGTGTGTGTGTATATATATATATATATACAGCCCCCTTTACAATTGATTCACAGTACAATTGAATCACATTATGACGAACTCAACATAGTAAAGTACCGTTCGCTATATGATGTGCAGTAAGCGCCGGTCATTGTGATCACTTTTGTGAATTGAATTTTAATTCTATTAAACAGCGATTCTAATTAGCAAAAATAGGAGGAATATTATCCACAGGCTATAAATGCAAAGATATATTAAGCAGATATTTACCCTTTATTACCTTACCAATTAAAAAATATGTGAAAATCGGAAGAATATAGTAATAGTAATAGAGGCATGTGATGCAAGAAAGCAAGCATATGAGCTTATGTAGCATCAGCCAAAAAAAAATTCACACAACCATTCCCTCCAAATGTTTGTCCAGTTCCTCCTTGAATTTATTTAAGCTATCAACTTCCACAACGAAAGTTGGCAGTTTGTTCCGGCATTACCCATCTGCTGGCTAAAGGCAAATTTCCACACATCTGTTCTACAACTGTCTTTCCTCAATTTGAATTTATGCCCCCTTAGGTTCGTAATCTGAGCAAGTGGAAGAATCCCATCAGAATTTGATGTGAACAACCCATTCAAGGCCTTATACATCTCAATCAGATCACCTTGCAGGTGCCTAGTCTCCAGCCGCTGCAATTTGCAGAACTTAAGCTTCTCTTGGTAAGTGGATTCCTTCATTCCCCTCACCAATCTTCTTGCGTTTCTCTGTACATGCTTGAGAAAATCTACATCCTTCCTAAAATGTGACCTCCAGGCCTGTACGCAATACTCAAGGCGTGGCCTGACCATTGCCTTATACAAAGGGATAATTACCTCTTTTTCCCTGCTAGCAAAATTCCTGTATATCATTGACAAAACCCTGACCTGCTCTTGCTCCCTGTCTGAATTGCTCAGAAAACTTCATATCTGACTGCACAGTTACTCCCAGGTCTTATATATACGTGATAATCGGAATAATTAATACGTACTGTAATCCATGCTTTTTTTATTAAAGGTGTAGTCAACTTCCAAAGATTTTGTGCCTCTAAAACATCTTGGGTTTTTTGATATTCCGACGACCAGAAGTCTTAATTTTTCACTTCCTGTCATATTTGCTCCAACTAGCACAGTGATTCTTTCTTTGCTTTGTTTTCTGCCAAAACATTTATCATCCTTAAAAGCAAGTGTTCTATTTGGTAAACATTTAAAGAATAAACCCATTTCATCAGCATTAGAAACAATCTTACGCTCATATTCTTCCAAAATCTTCTGGTATTGTTCCTCCAACCGTTGCAATCTTCTTCGCTTACATTAACACTTTCTCCACAAATAACCTTTTCCACAATTCTGTGGCGCTTCTTAAATTTATCTAGCCACCCAGTGCTCGCATTAAATTCTTTATGTCCAAAGGACTGTGCAAATTTCAGAGCTTGTTGCTTAATTATTAGGCTCGATATTGGGATATTCTTTTCACGTATCATTTGCACCCATTTTAGAACAGCTTTATCAACATCTTTGTATATACACAACTTAATTCGCTTCTTGTCTGCTCCTCCTTCAATTGCATTTAAAATTGATTCTCGATTTTTTTTTTTTTTAAATCGTAGATTTTAAAAAAATCTATCTTGATTTTTATCTAGATAAAAAAAATCTATCTAGATTTTAAAAAAATCTATCTTTAGATAGATTTTAAAAAAATCTATCTTTAGATAGATTTTAAAAAAATCTATCTTTAGATAGATTTTAAAAAAATCTATCTAAAAAAAAAAATCTTGCCATATCTGCTTGCAGATATGCCATATTTCTGCGCAACATCGTTTTTCTTAAAACCCTGGTCAATATCATAACAATCTTTGCTTTATCATTAATACTTAAACACTTTCTCTTCGACATTGTTTTTGCAATTGTAAAAATTACTGGACTGCAGCTCTTGGCGATACATATATCGGAAACTTCTCTATGCTGGCCGTATAGTGAATTATTAGTACAGGTACTTCCTACTCAATGACGTTCCCTTGCCAATTTAACAGTATCACTCCCTTTGAAGAAATATACGACTTTGTGAATTTCTTTTATTCCGCTTTCATTCATATATACACGAAAGAAAATTTATGATTAACGTATGCTGTATGTTACTTTTCAGAAAAAAAAAAAAAAAGAAAAACAACAAGAGCATATAGCCTATGTGATTGATGACGAACGAAAAAAAAAAAAAAAAAAAAAATTCATGAAAACATCTTCTGGGGATCCAGTTAGACGAGAACGGAAATATCATATAATGATTGACATGAAGGTCACGTGGTACAATTGAGGTGAGAAGCTAATGTCACTCAGTAGGTGTTACTAAAAACCGACTATGGTAGCATTCTATGTATTTCTGCCGCAGCATGCTAAAGGCTTACTGCAGCAAATTTCGTTTTCCCCTAAGCCAACATCAATTTACAAATCTTCCCTATTTATTGTAAAGTTTATGACCACTTTTAAGAAAACCCATTTGGTTTAATAACTGTAATGAAACAAAGACCCTCCTACGGGCGTCAATGGCCACAAGTGTTCACTAAAAGCATGACTAATTCCAGATGCTAATGTGCAATTTCGGAAGGAAGGAGCAGTATATTTGAGTGGCTGTTTAGCAGTAAATGCTTGAAAATCTTCAAAAATGCTTTAACTAATTTTTTTTAAAAATTTGTTATAGAGAGACTAACACTTCGTTATATGGGGTTAATTTTACCATGTAATTTCGTTTCAGGGTGCAATGTTTCGCGAAAAAATTCGTAATGTAGAGAAATTCGTTAAATAGAAGTTCGTAATAGAGAAGTTCCACTGTATTTTTTTTTTTTTCTTTTTGTTTTTCTTTCTTTTTTTTTTTTCTTCTTCCAAGTTTCATATATATATATATATATATATATATATATCTGATAATTAAAATAAATATGATATTTAAAATAAAAAACATCAGCCAGTAGTACGGCAAAAATGCAGAGCGAAACGAAACGCAAAATAATCAAAAAGGGAAGGAAAAGTAGAGATAATAAGACAAAAAAGTAGTCGATAATCCCCTGTATAATTTAGTCGTTAAACCCAATTAATAAAAACGATGTAAATTTAAAATAATGCCAATTATATATAATTTAGCGGTATCCCCCTTGAAGGTACCAGTTCCAAAAGACGTGAAATATCACCAAAAAGGGGTTAAAGAAACTACAAAAACTAAAATATCAAAATGATAGACTGACCATTATGCCCCATATCGACAGAGGACCACGAGGCCAATAATGGTCATGGAATCGCTGTATTTCAATCGTCATACAAATCATCGCAAAGGCGGAAATATCGAAGAACCAAACCACCCTTCCATTCTCCGATAGATCAACCAATGCAGAGGATTTGCATGGCGGTGGTCCTTATGCAGCGAGAAATAATCTATAGAACAGACAGCACTCTTGATCAGAGCCACACCACTGACATAATGCAAGCTTAACCAGCTTATATAATAGAAAGGAAAAGAATAGATGGCGGCACAGGCGCTGCTTATTTAGCATATCAACCCACTACTACCACTAATTTATATAATGTGATGTAAAAGTTAGGCAAAAGTAATAAAAATAAATAAATATGAATATGATGAATATGAATATTATTTTGCGTTTCGTTTCGCTCTGCATTTTTGCCATACTACTGGCTAATGTTTTTTATTTTAAATATCATATTTATTTTAATTATCAGATATAATTGGGCTTCATGTGGAGGATGTGCATTTGCTGCCTCTAATGATAGCTTCATATTCATATTTATTTATTTTTATTACTTTTGTCTAACTTTTACATCACATTATATATATATATACTATGTATATACACAATATACACTTGTGTATATACATAGTATATATGTATATACACAAGTGTATATACACACTTGTGTATATACAAGTGTATATACACAAGCTAATATACACAAACACACACACACACTTTGTTTTTTCTCACTCACATATCTTTTTCTCACACGCTGATAGGTGGCAAATGAAGTTTGCCGCCTCTCAACGTTCAGAAGTTTGCCACCTTTGAACGAAAAGGACCTGTGGGTAATTGTGCAGGTAGATATGAAGTTTTCTGAGCACTGCAGATGGTTTGCAATAAGCAAATTAGCTCATAGTGTCTTGTCAGTTTTATACAGGAATTTTTCTAGCAGGGATATGGAGGTGATTATCCCCTTGTATAAAGCAGTGGTCAGGCCACACCTTGAGTACTGTATACTGGTCTGGAGGCCTCATTTTAAAAAGGATGCAGAGCTGTTGGAACAAGTACAGAGAAGGGCAACAACATTAGTGAATGGAACAAAGGGTTGCTCTTAAGAAGAAAGGCTTAAATTTTGCAAATTACAGTGTCTGGAGACTAGGCACCTGCGAGGTGATCTGATTGAGGTGTATAAAGCCTTGAATGAACCATCAGCATTGAGCATGCTCAATGCTGATGGAATTCTTCCTCTTGCTCAGAATAATCACCTGAGAGGGCATTAATTCAAATCGAGGAAAGACAGATGTAGGATAGATGTGCAGAAGTTTGCCTTTAGTCAGTGGGTAGTTGGTTTGTGGAACAGACTTGCATCCTTTGTTGTGGAAGATGATAGCCTAAATAAATTAAATCTGAGCTGGACAGGTATTTGGAACAAACAGAGGGGTGAAATGGGTGTGGATTTTTTTTTTTTTTTGGCTGATGCTGCATAAACTTGCTTTCTTGCATCATATTGCTTCTACTAATGCTAATGCTAAAGACCATTATATGCTCCAGCATACAATGGAGTTGATGTTCACCAGTTTCTGGCAAAAAAAAATAAATCCATGTGTGTGAACATGCACCCTACTCATTGTCATAAAATATAATATTTATTTTATTGCTTAAGGGAACCCATTTTCAGTCCATTGAAGACACTGGGGGAAACAAAAATAACTGTGGTGTTAAGTGTTTACAGAGGCTGACTTCCAGAAATGTTTCTGTGCCTATGTCTGGATGATTCATGGTTTTGCTATCCACAGACAGCCAAAGTGTGACACATTTAATTAAAAAGTACAGATCTGTACTTTTTTAAGCTTTGATACTTAATGAATTTTTCATGCAAATTTTTGATACTTAATTATTCATGCAAATAGATGTAACATGTTACTTTTCTTCCAGGCAATTTAGAATAATACCAGGAGAGTTGTATTTAAAAACCTTTTCATCTGACCGATCAAGAATGAAAAAATCTGATGGCAGTTGGATTAAAAATCCTCCCGTATATCCTGCAATTCAGATTGAAGGTAAGTTGTTATGATAATATTATTAAAAATTTATTAATGTTGTTTTAGGCTCATTACTGTTTTCAGACATAATTGTTTGTATTGGAAATATTGCTTACATGGTCATGTTATGGTAGTCTTTTTTAAGATTGTGAGTATTACCATGTTTTCTGGGGATGGAGGAAATCCTTCAGATTATACATAAAAGGAAGTGGAATTTAAAAAAAAAAAAAAAAAAAAAAAAACAACTAGAAATTAATTTACTAATAACTGAATAATAGATGAAAAGCATTACAATTATTTAGTAAATATGGGTTGAATTTGAAGATATTAAATATCTTTCCAATATGGGTTGAATTTGAAGTGTAATATATCAAATTTATTGCTGGAGATTATCTCAAAAGTTTCAGTTCCTTGGTACATTTCATACTTTTTTTTAATTTCCATTTATTTCTTTTATTTTTCAATCACTATCTCTATTTTACTTTGAAATTGCTTGTGCATTACCTAAAGACTTGTGAAATCCAGATACTATACATGAAACTATACAATTTCAGCTGTCCACTGACAAATTTCACTGTACAGGATTCCTCTGCATAATGCTCTTAACTGCAGAAAAAAATAAACTAAGAGTGCTAAGTGCACATTAATGCAGGGGTTGCCCATAGGAAATAACATAAATAATTTAACTTGTTTGTATGACCATTATTTTTTGACTGATTTTAAGGCACCATTTTCTATATAACAATATCAAATGTAGTTTTAAGTTTAAATATAAACTTAAAATGCATAAATTAAGCAATAAATACAATATATGTTTAAGAAATGCAAGAAAACTTTCTTTAAAATCATGAAACCTTATGTCATTATAATCTTTTTTTTTTTTTTTTTTTTTTTGTAGTTGTTGGCGCATCAGCTTCTGTGGCCATAATGCACCTCCCAAGGTTTTTGCAGTACTTTGATCCAAGCCCGAGGCAGGATTCGAACCCGCGACCTTTAGGTTGCCAGGTAGGCACTTTACCCATCCGGCTAACCTGGTCGGCGTCATTATCATCATCCATTTTCAATCCACTGCAGGATGGACTTTCCAACAACTTTCCAGTTCCTTCTGTTTTGTGCAATGGCCATTCATTTACTGCCTGTGAACTTTTTAATTTCATCTGCCCATCTCCTTTGTTGTCTTCCAGGTTTTCGTTTAGCTCCTCTTGGGTAGCATTCTGTTATTTTCTTAGTCCATCTGTCATCATGTCTTCGAGCTATGTATCCTGCCCAAGTCCATTTCAGTTCTTTAGTTTTGATAAGAATGTCCTTTACTTGAGTTTGCTGCCTAATCCATATTTCTCTTATCCAACAGCCTGATTCCTAATATAATTTGTTCTGTTTTTCACTGTGTAGTTTCAGCTTCTCTTCCATTCTTTTGGTGAGTGTCCAAGTTTTCACTTCCATAAGGCATGGTGGGGAGTATATATTGGTTCATTATTTTACATTTTAGACAAATTGGGATATTACTCCTCAAAATGTGACTGTATTTCCTGATTGCTATCCATCTGAAATTTTATTCTTCTCTTGACTTGCAGCCATTTATTATTATTACAGCTAATGTCCAAGATTAGTATAAGAATCCACCTTTTCAGTTTCTGCTCCTTCAAAGATTATACCCCTTCCTGCATCATACTTGTTCATCGTTACTTTTGTTTTAATCATATTCGTCTTTAGTCTGAAATCCTTCCTAACTCTGCATAACTGATAAGCTCTTATGATCACAATATCATCTGCAAATCATAAATGGTTTAGGTACTCTCCATTCACATTGACTCCTTTCTGCGACCAGTCCAATCTTCTGAAACTAAGGGCAGCAGTAAACAACTTTGGAGATAATATGTCTCCTTGTCAAACTCCTTTCTCAATTTTAAATTTGCTATTGTCTTTGTCTAGTCTAAAAAAAAGAGAAGTTGAAACTACCTACATGGTAAACTAAAATCAGTTGTACAGGTGTTTCAGTGATTATTTTAGCCACAAGAGTGATATTTGATGCTAAGATCACTCTGAATTGTTGTTTTAGCGGACTGTAAAAGGAAATCCAAGTCTGACACGAAGCCATCTGTGTATCTACTACGTGTAATCACTGTGAAATGTAAAGTACTGTACAATGAACTGACTGGAACCAAAACTAAACTGAAAACAGCACACTGCTAAGCAGAGTTACTGCATAGTCTGCTGCTAAAAGCAGCTCCCTCTTTTAGGAAACAGTAATTCCTAAAGTGAAGTTTTATAAACAATGCTTCAATAAACTTTAGTCATTTAGAACAACTGAATTAGCAATTCCTTTCCCATAACACTGCTGGGTGGGTGGATTTGTAAAGTGTATATTTTTGTAATATGCAAGAAATGGGCGCATGTGTGCATAGTGTTTTACTGCCACAAACACAGAAAACTTGTGACTGTACAGAGATCTACAGAAAATTAACATAGAGATATAAATTATTCATGGGCACATTAAATAATTCTTAGGACAATTTATGATAGACACTGTCATAAATCAGAAATAAATTGGAAATGCAGCATTTATTCAGTTAGCAGTTCAGTGTTTTTTTATTAATTAGTTAAATGTTAATTTTTAATAGCAAAATTAAAACTTGAAGTTACCTTTGAAGGTATGCACTATGAATTATTACAGTAAATTGGAAAATCACATTGAAGAGTTTTTTTTTTTTTTTTTTGATGGAGTCTTTCAGACACCCAAACATCTACTTTTTCTGAGAGAAAAGTGGGAGCAGCAGATGACTGACAGACAGTAATTAGTACAGTATTAGAAATGGCCACATGCTGTAAGGAAGCATATGGCTTATGCTGCACCAACCAAAAAGAATAAAATAAAATAAATAATCGTAACGATTACCATCTTTGAAGGTGCCCATCAATCGGTAGTTTAAATAAATTTTAATAATTTGTCCAATCTTGCTTTGAAAGGATGCGTGAACATTTTTTTTTTTTTATTTGTTGATACCATATAAGCCATTATCTTTTCACATAGTGCAAAATGATCCTTGCATCATTTTGCACTACTAATACCAAAAGAGTGAAGTTGGCCTGAAAAATCTATCTTTTTATATATTTTCCAAAATTTTTCTGTCTAAATATGATTTCTCCATTCATCTACCTGTTTTTATTAGCCTCACATATTATCCCTTAGGAAAACAGTTTCTGGGTAAATTTTCTTTTATAAATAAATCATAAAATAAATAATGTGGGCAGTTTTGGGCATCCAGTGTTATAGATAAAATAACTGTAAAATTTTACTTTTCGTAATGACTTGTCCTGAATAAATCCTCCCTTGAATTGCACTGTTCTCAACAATGATATGTTAAGTGTGATACCGCCTAATTGGTGATATCACACTTAACATAATGGAGAATGAAAGCGATATAGGGGTAATTGAACAGTCTAACAAAGTATTCTGAGCAGTGCTGACAGCTTTTTCAGGGCTCAGTCAATGATATACAAGAATTTTGACAACAGGGACAAGGATATGATTGTCCCATTGTATAAGATAATGGTTAGGCCAGATCTTGAGTACATATACTGGTGTGGAAACCTTATTTTAAGAAAGATGTGAATCTCTTAGAATATTGCCATTTCTTTCCTGTTTTAACAGACAGAATGAAATTAGTCATCAAATATGATATTCCTGTAGTAGACATAACTTTTTTTTTTTTTTCATTAGTGGTTCCTGTTACCCAAATAGGTATAAACATTGAAAATGATCTTTTTAGCCTGGCTATAGTTTACCATGTTTAAACAATTTGTGTGTTTGTTTGTTCAACTCTGTTACCAACAGAGACAAAATACGTGATGGTGCCAGAACTGATTACTGCTTTCTGTGTGCATGTGTGAAAAATCCTCATATTTATGTGGCTCCATGACATAGATTTAAATTCAGCACATTAGAATTTACTAGACGCGTCTATTTCTCTTTAAAGGACAGAGAAAATTTTTTTTCATTTTGTTGTTCAGTGGTATCTGTTTGCAAATGCATTACCAGTAGCATACTTTTAACCTATATATACAGGGTGTTTCAGTTAAACGTTTCAGAACTTCTAAGAGGGGTAGGGTACATCCTGACAACTCGAAATCATATAGCAATGTGGGGTCGGAAATGCTTTCCCGAAGCGGTGTTGTACACAGAAGCACCATAAAGAAAAGAGACCGTAAGTGAGAAATCGTTTTAATACATGAAAAGAAGCAAAAGGTACATGGATTAAAGTAAGTGTTCGAAGTTTCTTCCACAGGCTACAATGCACGCCTCACATCTCCGACGCATGGACATCCGAACATTCTGGAATACTCCAGGCGAATTTCGAATTTCTTCGGCAGCTACTGCGATTCTTGCAACCAGCTCCTCAGCATTGTCAACAGGGGTGTCATAAACTAGCGATTTCATATGACCCCAGAAATAAAAATCAAGACATGATAGGTCGGGTGACCGAGCAGGCCAATGCACGGGACCACCACGTCCGATCCACTGTTGACCAAATGTGACATCCAGGTAGTTACGAACATCTCCGCTATAATGGGCAGGGGCTCCATCGTGTTGGAACCACATTGTCTGTTGCGTCGATGCAGAAATCTGTTCATCTCTCAAAAGTTGTGGCAATACTTGCTGCAGAAAGATCAAGTAGATAGGTCCGGTTAGACGACACGGTAACAGGTAAGGTCCGATGAGGTGATCTTCCATAATACCGGCCCATACATTGACCGAAAATCGAATCTGTGCTGCACGACGTCGTATTGCATACGGGTTCTCGACCGCCCAGATATGGTCGTTATGCGTGTTGAAAATTCCTTCTTTTGTGAAGGATGCCTCATCGGAAAACAACACTTCAGCAGGAAAAAGGGGATTTGTAGCACATTTTCCAAGGTACCACTGTGCGAAAGCAATACGAGGTGCATAATCCTCCGGTTGCTGTGTCTGGACACGCTGCACGTGAAACGGATGCATGTCTTGTTCTCGGAGAATCCTCCAGACGCTGCAATGGGAAACCCCAACTGCGTTTGCTAGACTTCGTGTACTCGTTCTTGGATTCCCCTGTACATGCTGCAGCACATTCTGTTCGACGGCTGGAGTCCGTGCTGTTCTTACCCTGTCCCTGTCAGCTCTTTCAAATGAACCTCTCTCAGCTAACCTCTGGTGCAGTCTTGCAAAGAAATTATGACTGAGAATACGCCTCGTCGGATATCGTTCCGCGTACAAACGCTGTGCGGCTGGCCCACTACAATTTGCAGCCCCGTACGCCAAATGCATATCGGCTAACTCTGCATTCGTGTAATCATCCATCCTACTAACTTGGCGTCCTTGTGAGAAATTAAGATTCCCTGCACTAAAGCTCGGAATTTTCGATTCTGCCCATTGGTATATGATTTCGAGTTGTCAGGATGTACCCTACCCCTCTTAGAAGTTCTGAAACGTTTAACTGAAACACCCTGTGTATATATATATATATATATATATATATATATATATATATATTTTTTTTTTTTTTTTTGTATTGACATTTCTATGGGTAGTTTATGCCCGTATTCCATGTTTGGCTATACAGCTAGTGGGAGGTAAAGTTAGATAAGTACTTAGGACAGCAATAGACACTCCTGCCCTCATATTGCACTAATAGCTCAGAGTGTTGAAAAGATTTAAGGGGAAGGATAGTAAATAGAATATGATTATAGAAAATACAGTTGGTGCTCAGGGAATCCGGGGTTGCAAATTTCCATCTGTATTAGTAACAGCCCTGGATTAGGTAGGTATTTGCAATTTGGAAAGAGTTATCTTTGTCTCTTTGTGTATACAAAATTTTTTTTTATGTCTACTCTTAATTTTGTAATGACCATCAACTATTAACAATAATAGCCTCAACTAGCCTTAAGAGCTCAATTTTTTGCAATTTTAAAATATTAACCATCAATTTTACGTTCTGAATAGTATTTACCATAATAGCCTTATTAGCATTAAGAACTCAATATTTAAAATTTTTCAAAAAATATTAACCATCAATTTTATGTTCTGAATAGTATTTACCATAATAGTCTCACTAGCATTAAGAACTCAATTTTTTATTAAAATCTAAAATTTTAAATATTTACTATAAAATTAATGTTCTGAATAGTTTTATATTCTTAGATTTACTAGCTTTAAGAATTAAATTTTTTAAAAATTAATTTTACAATATTAACCGTCAAATTTGCTTTCTGAATAGTTTTTGAAAAAATAGACTCGCTAGCCTTAAGGATTCAATTTTTATATATGTTAAATTTAAAGTTTAAAATATTAACCATCATACTTACTTTCTGAGTAGTTTTACAATTAAATAGGCTCACTAGCCTTAATAACTGGATTTTAAATTTAAAACTAACGATCTAACTTACATTTTGAAAAGTTTACATAAAAATTAAAAATTCTTAGATAAAAGATTCGACCAAGTGAGTTGGAAAAATATTTTCAAAAAATACAAAACTTATTACCACCACTGAAACAGAGGATTATCATTATTCCTAGATATAACCTCCAATCTCCTATCGGATTAAAGATCTGCAATTATAAAACCATAGCAAAAGAACTAGAAACAGCACAAAACTGTTACTGCAACCATTCCAGGTAAAAAAAGATTTATCAGTACAGACCATCAACATGTCCTCACAGGCAATTTATAAATAATAGAAGATAAAGATTTAAGGAACCTTATAAAACAGGGATTTAAATATAGACCCAACTACAAAAGTAATTGGAATAAAGTAAGAAAACAGGTATACTCTGACCTATTACAGTTCAGTTACAAGCTATCCATTAAATATGAAATACCAATCGAAGATTTCAACGGTTGGATTAGAAATGTGCTGGATGACAGCACAAACCTTATCAAAAGCACTGAACAAACGGCAACAATTAATTATGCAAACATAAATAGCAAAATTAGAGAATTACAAAACAAATTCATAATTACTAGCGTGGATAAAGCCTCCAACAACTTTGCAATCATATGTAAAAAATTATATGCTGAAACACTAAAAAATGAAGTAACCATAAGCAACACATACAAAAAAATCAGTAATAATATGAGAAGCACATTGAACAAGATATTAGCATTACATAAATGATCAACAGTTAGAATAAACAATACTAAGATTCCATTCTTATATATGATACCCAAATTCCATAAAAAACCGGTTAGCTTCAGATTTATTACTAGTGGAAGAAATTGCTACACCAGTGTCATAGCCAATAAGTTTGCAAAAATACTAAAACAAATATACATGAACATTGAAGTAACTTGGATTATAAATAGTAATGCCAAAGTGATACAGTATATAAAAGAACATCAAAATACAACTAAAATAGAAACACATGATTTCTCTCATCTATTTACAGCAATTCCTTTAGACAAACTCAAAATAGTACTTTACACATACTATAGAGAGCATGAAGAAAAATTAAAAATAAAAGACAACCAATGGGCAGTTTATACAGAGTTCTGCCTATTCGCCGACCGGGCTAGCCGAGTGGGTAAAGTACCTGCCCGGCAACCCAAAGGTCGCGGGTTCGATTCCCGCCTCGGGCTTGGATCAAAGTACTGCAAAAACCTTGGGAGGTGCAATATGGCCACAGAAGCCGATGCGCCAACAACTACCAAAACAAAAAAAAAAAAAAAAAAAAAAAATCTGCCTATTCAATAATTACATACACAATGGCAAATACATGTATAAACAAGTAATAGAATCAAAATTGAATTCCCAATGGAATCAAAATTCTCAGTTCTGGCAGCAAACCTTTTCCTACACCACTATGAAAAGGAATACAACAAAAAGAATTATAACAAAATTAAGACATACAGACACATTGACGACATGATTTCCTTTGACTTAGAAGAGATCAAAAAGGATATCTATCCTAATGAACTAACCTTAACAAAAACAAACAGAGATAACACTAAGGTAACATTTCTAGACCTAAATATAAATATGAAGGCGGTTAACCAGATAGAAATCCGAATTTACGATAAAAGACAAGAATATAATTTCGAAACAATACACCTTAGCTATTGGAGTTCAAACATACCTATTAAAATTCAAAGAAACATAATTACCTCACAGGCCATAAGAATAATCAGAATTTGCAATAACAGTAGACTTAAATGGAAGCACTCAGAACTTTAAAAGATATAAGCTTATTAAGAACAATATTCCATACAGGCTCATAGATAAAAACTTAAAGTAATTAAAATGATACAATATGGATAGAATAGCAAACTTTGACAGAACCATTTTGTATATGGTGTATATATTTTTGTAAATAAAGTTAATCTCTGCTTACATGGACTGTACAATTCCTCTAGTATGTAAGAGAGAGAACACCCTCCAGAAGGGCAGTTTCATGTTGCTTATTACTTTTTTGTAACTAGTTTCATCTTAAAATTTTTTTTTTTTTTTTGCTTGGTTCTGCTATTTTGTTAACATTATTGTAGAGGACCGTTACCACATTGATAGATCTTGGACCGTGAGAGGTCACCACCTTTGCCCTTGACTAGGGCAGAAAACTCTAATGATCATTCTCATTTTGTGGGTCTTGTTGCCTTGGGGCAGATGGGTAAGTCCTTGCAGGAAGATAACTTGGTAATTGGCCTTTGTCTTAAATTTAACAGCAGCTACTGTCAATAACTTTAAAGAAAAAGTAACCTAACGTAGATGCCACAGTTTCTGTACATAAAATTAATCCACGTTTGTAAACTTTTGGCCCTAACACTAATATTTAAAAAAAAAAAAAAAAAAAAAAAAAAAAATGGACAGGAAACTATTGAAATGTTAATGGCAGTATATATGTACTATTTCAGTACATGTACTGTAATACTGAAATGGTGTGGCATCCTGAAGAGATATCGTTTAGCATATATCTGCCAGTTACCTACTAATTTTTAATTTTTATGTAAACTTTTCAAAACGTAAGTTGGATCGTTAGTTTTAAATTTAAAATTCAGTTAAGGCTAGTGAGTCTATTTTTGTCAAAAACTATTCAGAAAGCAAATTTGATGGTTAATATTGTAAAATTAAAATTTTAAAAAAATTTAATTCTTAAAGCTAGTAAATCTAGGAATATAAAACTATTCAGAACGTTAGTTTGATAGTAAATTGTATAAAAAATAAAAAAAAATGGAGTTCTTAAAGCTAGTAAGTCTATTATTATAAAACTAATCAGAACATTAGTTTTGTAGTGAATATTTTAAATTTTAGATTTTAATAAAAAATTGAGTTCTTAATGCTAGTGAGGCTATTATGGTAAATACTATTCAGAACATAAAATTTATGGTTGATATTTTTTATAAAATTTTAAAAATTGAGTTCTTAATGCTAATAAGGCTATTATGGTAAATACTATTCAGAATGTAAAATTGATGGTTAATATTTTAAAATTTCAAAAAATTGAGCTCTTAAGGCTAGTGAAGCTATTATTGTTAATAGTTGATGGTCATTTCAAAATTAAGAGTAGACATAAAAAAATTTTTTGGATACACAAAGAGACAAAGATAAATTTTTGTTAAACTCTTTCCAAATTGCAAATACCTACCTAATCCAGGACCGTTACTAATACGGACGGGAACTTGGAAACCCGGATTCCCTGAGCACCAACTGTATTTTCTACAATCATATCCTATTTGCTATCCTTCCCCTTAAATCTTTTCAACACTCTGAGCTATTAGTGCAATATGAGGGCAGGAATGTCTATTGCTGTCCTAAGTACTTACCTAACTTCACCTCCCACTAGCTGTATAGCCAGACATGGAATATGGGCGGAAACTACCCACACTTAGAAATATCAATACAAAAAATATTTACTTACTGTTTTATCTTTGCAGCCTGTGCAACATAGGCAAGTATTTGAGAACAATTACGATAAGAATAATAGCTTGCAAACCACTTGGAAAAAAAATAAAATAAAAACACACACACACACACACACACACACACACACACACACACACACACACACACACACACACACACACACACACACACAAATATGTAATAAGAAATAAAAATATAGAAAAATAGAGAATTAGAAAATGAGTTCAGAACAGATTAATGCCATCAAGGTATCAATTAAACATTACATCTGTCTGTAAAACTTATATTACAGTATTTATTGAACAGAATACCATGGGAATCAAATGACAAATGAAATTTAATTTAATTAGAATATGGAATATAAGTATTTAGAGTAAAAGTATACTTATAGTGCCAAGTATTTAGTTAACCTAAGTTGGAATTCATTGTTATACCCTATAATTAAACACATAATATATAATAAAATAATATAAATTAGTATTTAGTATTTGTAATGGCCACATGGTGCAAGGAGGTTTATGCTGCGCCAGCCAAAAAAAAAAAAAAATAAATAATAATAAAATAAAATAACAAAAAATAAATAAAATAATAAGAATAAAAAACAAATTAATAATAATAAGAAAATTTTAAAAATAATAATAAAAAAATTAATAAGAGAAAAGGAAATGGACAACCTATGCATTTCCCTCCTCTCTTAGGTAATTATCCAGCTGACCTTTGAATTTCCCCAGACTGTCAGCCTCTACCACCCATGTGGTAACTTATTCCAGTAATTTATAACTTGCTAGGGAAAATAAAACTTCCTGCAATCCAGTCTAAACAACTCCCTACATACCTTGAAATTATGGCCCCTAGTTCTAGAATCATTTATAACTGTGAAAATTTTGCCCTTATTCATTTTGCTTATTCCTCTCAGAGCCTTAAACACCTCAATCAAGTCTCCTTGGGTGAAACTAAGGTGCCAAGTTTCCAAGCTCTGCAACCCACATATTCAAAGTCTTCCTTCATATGGACACCCTTTTTGCAAATCTCACCAGGCCAGTTACTCGTCTTTGGACCTTTTCAAGAAGAACAATGTCTTTCATTGCCAGTGAATCAAAAATAATGAGAGTGAGTGCCAACTAATTACTTTCTCATAGGTTTATTTACCAGTGAAAAATAATTGTCATGAAAGGGAAGGGCTTTTGCTAATTTAAGAAAAAAAGGAAGAGCAGTTAGGATAGTTATAGTATCTCAATTTTCCCTGAATTGCTTTAATAGATTTTGAGGTTTAAAAAATTAGGGTTAGTAAGCATAAAGAAAAACATATTATAGAGATACTTCAGATTTACCGGGAACATAACTGCCCATCCCATTAGTAGGAATCCTGATATTACAGCAGGTAATGATGCCTGAAGTAAAGTTGAAGAATTTATGGAATACCAGAAGTACTATATTACAGAAATACCTGATGTAATAGAAGATTTTAGAATAGAATAAAATGAAATATTAATTATAAAATTCTACCAAATTTCAGGTCAAATTTAGTTTTTAGAAATAATAAGAATAAACCAGCCTTACTGAAATAGTAGAACAAAGAGAAAATCAAATTTGGTTAGTTACTGTAATTATATAATACTAAATAATAAATTGAAAATGAACAATACCTTCGTACTGTAAGAAACATGGCTAAATGGATTTATAACTTGAATTGCAGCCTGATATATGATAAAGAAAGATAGCAGCACCCTCTCAATTTTGGTAACTATGTGACCAATTAAAGAAATAATTAATTTAATTACTGACAGTTTTAGAAAAATACTGTAAATTGTGGAAAAATAAAATAATTAATTAAATAACTTACAATATTTGTAGAAATTGAAAAAAAAGGCAGCAAATAACAAAATAAATAAATAAATGAGCATGGCATATAATAGAAAATAGTTAGATAGTATGAATCAGAGCTGTAATACTCAATATGTTCTACGTTGATAATAATATTAGTAAATTAATAAGAGGAGTTTACCTCAAATAATTTATCTTATTAATTTACTAATAGAAAATAGTGAAAATATAAGCAATGAAAACATGATAAGACAAAGAAAGATAGCAGCACCCTCCTATTTCTGGTTACTTTAAGGGCCAATTAAATAAATAATTAATTAAATAAATGACAATGTTAAAAAACAGCAATAATCAATTCAATAACTGACAAGGTTAGAAAATTTCTGGGATTGCTATAAATTATGTAAAAACTGCAAATAGTTAAATAACTGACGTTAGAAAATTACTGAGAATTGGAGGATAAATTGCACAGAACAGATAGCTGAAAATAACAGCCAATTGCATATAATTGTTGAAAATAGTGTGAAATCTGAAGTAATTCAAAAAAATTAACAGTAATTTTTTATACCTCAAAATCTATTAGAGCAATTTGAGGGAAATTGAAGTACTATAGCTATCCTAACTGTCCTATGTTTAGCTTTGTTAATAATATTTTTATTCTATAGCACAGAATTGAGCATTCCTATGACCTTTCTACCTTCACTCAGTCTTATGTCAATTTCCTGTGCAGATGATCCATCAACCTGAATAATTGCATCCAAGTATTTAAAATTCCTGTACAGTTTTCACCCGTATTCCATCTAAATCCAGAACATCCTCACTTTGATTCATGTACTCTGTCTTATTAAAATTTATCGTCAGTCCCCATGTTTTATATTCTTCTAATAACTTTTTTGCCCATGTAATTTGCATCATCCTATGCTACCACAACTTGGTCGTCTGCAAACAGTAGATTGTAATAAACCCTTTTTAACATTTATTAAAGATTCGTGAATAGTGTGAGACTGCATGAACACTAAACAAATAGCAAACCCCAAAAAACTTTTGTGTGGTTGTTCACCTCCACTTCTTTACTCATATAGCTTTTCATGAACAAGTTCACCTGCAATTCCTGCAATGCAGTGAACTGGTTTTAGCAGTCAGTCCCCTCTCTGTTACTTTCTGCGGCAACAGGATTTGCCTGCGGAAGTGAAAAAGACAATAAAATCATTGGGAATTCAAATTTATTGCAGAAATGAAACACTTTACTACTGGCAAAGTATAGCTTTCCTTTTGAATTTTGTAAGAGAAGGTTATATGTGTATGTGGTGCTAATTTTATTTGAAGGTTGTTTTATTTTAATTTTATTTATTTATTTATTATTTTTATCTTTTTATAAAATACACCAATCAGGCCTGCTAAAAGGTTAATATGCATTAACTCTACATTAGAGACACAATAAATACAAATTGTGAAAAAAGGCACACAAGATGGTGAAGTTATGCATATACTTACTAGAATAAATTGTAGCTTTTAACCAAGTTACTATACTCCCATCCAGTGAAGATGCTCAATCAAACTAAATAATAGAAATAAGAACAAGAAACTGAAATGTTATGTACACTGCCCTTTTCAGTAATATTTCTCTGTCATCAGTCTAGTTATGTGTTTTTTGTGATTATGCCATGTAATAAAAAAAAGTCAGTTATATTTTAACTTTCTTGTATGTATTTTGTGTGCTGAATTGAATGGTTGTTTTGGTTTTTCATTTGGTTTTTGTCATTGGATTTTCTCTAGCATCGATATTTTGGCACAGTTGAAGGTTTTATATTTGTTCAACTTTTATGTGTATTACTTTAAGTATTGCTCTTATATATCTAGAAATAGAAGGAAAGCAGAAGAAATATGTATCTGCAAATTTTGAAAAATATTAAGTAAGGGGCAAATACAGCCAAAATTATAAGCCAATAAATAATAAATTAAGATCAGCATCACCTAACCACAAAAGAAAAATAGATATAGGACAAACAAAGCAAGGAACAAAAATAGACAACCATTGCATCCAATCTCATCGGAAGGCCCTGGATACTACAGCCGTGAAAATTACTGAATTTAAAACATAATGCTGATTATTGCAACGGTCAGAGACAGACATTAACTGAAATGCCAGCCTGCTGAATCAATAAAATCACATCATGGAGGCCTTAATGCAGCAACTAGAAGAACAGAGTATCTTAAGCACTCACTACTAAACCAGACTGCTGCCAAAAAGAAAGAAATGAAGTTAAGAGAAAATATTTTTTAAAAAAATATACAGGAAACCCTTGATTAATGCGGTTTTGAACAATCCGGTTTTAATTAGTGCGCAAAATTTTTTTGATACTATCCCCTTAATATACGTGTTATCATATTTGATTAGTGCGCTGTTTTTTTCTTGCGGTGCTTGGCAACTCACAATGGCGCCTGAAGCGGCAAAAACGTGACACGCACTCACCAGGGTCTTCTAACTTAAATGAATGGGAATCGACTCCAAAACGCTCGACAGCAGCACCCCATACCACTCTGAAATTGAAATTTGCTCTGGTAACTCATATTCTTTTATTCTTTTATTATTAATATTAAACTTCTTTAATATTACGATATTAAAGAAGCAGTTGAGAACATACACAAATCGTGGGAAGAAATGACGAACAGCTGCATGAGAGCAGTCTGGCAGAATCTTTTGCCTGAATGTGCAAATGATTTTTGCAGTTTCATTAATCCTGTCAACAAAGTTATTGATGAAATTACTACAATTGGAAAAGACCTCGGCTTTGAGGAAGTAGATTCAGAAAACGTTAGAGAATTATTGGAATCGCATTCAAAAGACTTAAGTAACAACGATCTTCTTGAAATTGAGCATCAACATGCATACGAGGAAGAAGACGAAAATGAAGCAGAAGAAAAGCAATTTGCTCCCAAAGAAATTTCATTCAAAAAACTTGAACTATTTAATACACTTTAAAAAGCAAAAGAACTCATACTAGAGATTGATCCAGATGCAGAGAGAAGCATGAACGTTCGTCAAGGTTTAGATAAGCAAATTGATTGTTATCGCAAAATCATGGAGGAAAGGAAGAAAGCTACCACTGTTCAATTGAAGTTAAATAAGTTATTTTTGCAAAAAATAAAATTTAAATCATACTATCTTTTTTTAAATTTATTCCTTAATAATTTAAGAACTATGCAGTGCATTATAGGTACGTATTGAGTAAGAAAAAATGTTTTTACAATTTCATAATTTTCAAGGATTCATTATAATTATTCCCATTGTTTCTTAAGTTTGATTAGTGCGGTTTTAATATGTGCGGTATATTTCAAGGATTCATTAACCGCACTAATCAAGGGTTTCCTGTATATATATATTTTTTTTATTTATTATTTTTTTAAAATAAATAAATAAATATATTATTTAAAAAAAAAATAAAATAAATAAAGATGTAAATTATCTCCAGCCTTGTTCTACTATTTTTAGGGATATTATTTAGATCTGAAGCAGGTGAAGCATAAAATCGTTGGTGACACTGAGTTTTGCAGTGCATATGAAGCTTATTTTGGAATGACTATGGATGATAAGAAAGCTATTGTGGGTGTCTCATTTTTGCTGTAGTAGTTGTAGATCAACATTAGAGAGATGGTCTCTTGGTAGTCACAATAATTGCTACTTTTGTATGGTGGATATATTAAAGATTAAAACATTAGCGATCAAAAAGCTATAGTGTATCCCACCATACCATCCTCTGTTACTCCAGTGCTATACAGTGAAGAACTGTCAATTTGCAATCTTACCTTCCAGAGAAGTCTTCAGAATTGGATGATAAATTTGGTGAATGTTTTTTCTTAATAGGGATTATCACCTCAGAAGCTGGTTTAATTAAAGTGATACATTCCCTAATCAGCAAGAGTTGGATGACTTAGTGAAGACAGCACTCCTGACATCTTGTTGAATCTTCTGGATCCCGGCTTCAAAACCTTCACATACAGAAAAAGACATGTTGCTTATTATTCATATTTTTACACTGTTGCAGAATCTCAGAGCTACTGTTGATTTGATTGGTATTTTACTAATACCAATCAAAGACAGTTCAGCTAAACATTTGAAGTTTAGTTGAACTGTCTTTGGACTGTCTGAAAAGACTTTGGAAATGTGAAGTATGGATTAGAGAGGATTAAGTAGGACCAGTATAAATAGGATGTCTGGGGAGACTTCAAGGTGCTTGGGTTCCTTCTGGATTTGCAAGATTGTAGTTTCATGCATGCATGTTCCCAGTGCTTTCTCTGCCTCTGCAACAGCAGGACAGTGAGCACAGTACTATATACCAAAACTGTATAATTTTATAAGTATGAATGGTCTGCCAAAATTCAGTTGCAACCTGGCACACAGTGTAGTAAAGTAGTAAATAACCAGTACCCATGGTTTTCCAGTCTTGTTTCCCTCTCCATACCTGGCTGGAATTGTTCAAACAATCTGTTAAAGTATTAGATCCTCAAGTTGACAACTTCAAGCATACAATCTGTATTTCCAATATTGTCTCATAAAAAGTGAAAAGTGGCATATCTATTAGTCCACAAGTTGAGCAGACCTTGGTTTAATAAGAGCTGGAAGATGCTGAGCAAAATGCTTGGCAGTTATTTTGCCTTGTAGTGAATGGGTTTCTTGGGAACATTAAGAGTGAAAATTGCAAAGAATTAGTTGATGAGTTTGACTGAAAATTATAGAAAAATGGGAGCATAATATTAATCAAGCTACATTACCTGTACTCTCACATGGATATATATATTTTTTTTTTTTCTTTTTTCCAGACCAAATGTGGGCAGTAATAATGAAGAACATAGAGAGATTCCACTAGGACATGCAGTTAATGAAAAAGAGCGACCAAGGAAGGTGGAATGAAGCTGTGATGTGTGACTATATCCGATTCTTGGTTTAAAATGATCACACAGACCACAAAGACATTCAGAGGTACATCTTTAGGAAGCTTTTTTTTTTTTTTTTTTTTTTTTGTGATTACCTCATGGAGGGTTTCTACTTTTTAATATGTGATTTTTAGCTTTTTGCCTTCTTTTGGCAAAGATTAATATTTTATTTTTTAAAAGTTTAACATTGTTAATAAATTATGTTGAATTATTGCATTTCTGGACAAACCACTGAATGCTTTACAAAAACTAAGGTCATACTTGGAATCAGTATACCCAAATTCATAAATAAAAATCAAGAAATGCAGAGAAACAGAAAATTTATTACACAGTGTTTTGTATCTTTTACGGAGAGGCAACTGGTATTTAAACTCAACAGCTGCAATTTATTCTTATAGGTAAATGTGTATTCTTTACTGTCTTGTATATCTCCAGGGTCTAGAGACCCCACATAATCCACTCCTGGATAATTCAGTCTACACTGCCCTATTATTAATATCCAGACACCCTCCCACCACCCAATTAATTGGCCATGTCCATGCATCAAACACAACTACAAATATGCTCAAATGCCTTCCAGGAGGCAGTAGTACAATTTTGACTGCAAGATACTGCAATCAAGGGAGTTAAAAGACTTCTAACATGGAATGATTAATAGGGTACCACATAAGCAATCGGTCTATATTTGGCATTTCAACATCACCTGAAATACCTAGGTCAATAATTGATGATATGATCTGTGAATGTGTTGAAACCATCACAAAACAACCCAGAAACTTCTCAAGTTGATAGAACAAGAGTGGACTGCTCTGAAAAGAATTGTCTGTTCGGAACAGAGGTCAACATTGTTGCAGCAAACTTAAGCTCTCGATGAGTGCAGGATGCCACTGGGTTACCATGGTCATGTAGCTGCACACAAACCACTAACCACAATGACTAATGCCATATGACATCTATCTTGGTGTAAGGCCCACCATTCCTGGACTGCAGACCAATGGAAAGCTGTGCTTTGGTGTGAAAAGTTGGATACATGATCTACCAGGCTGATGGGCATGCCTCGGTGTGATGGGTACCCATAGAAAGGTACCTGCCAGGTTATACCATTCTGACAATGAAGTTTCGCTGAGACAGCATGATAATCTGGGGCTGTTTTTCAGGGACCATTTGTTGTCTTGTACAAAGCCATAAGTGCTGAGGTCTCTCTATGCATCCTGGATTCAAGACCTACAGTGGGCAGGTCCTTGTGGTGTCTCTGAAACATAAAGGATGCAGAATTTGAACAAGCAAATACATTGGCTGTGTTAGCATTAGTAGAGGCATATAATGCAAGACAGCACCTGCTGGCTAAAGGCAAATTTCCACACATCTATTTGACAACAGTTTTTCCTCAATTTCAGTTTATGCCCCCCTCAGGTTTTTAATCTGAGCAAGAGGAAGAATCCCATCAGTATCGAGCCTGCTCAGTCCATTCAAGGCCTTATACACCTCAATCAGATCACCTTGCAGGTGCCTAGTCTCCAATGCTGCAATTTGCAAAACTTAAGCCTTTCTTTGTAAGAGCACCTCCTTTGTTCCCCTCACCAATCTTGTAGCCCTTCTCTGTACTCATTCTAGCAACTCTACATCCTACCTAAAATGAGGGTTCCAGACCTGTACGCAGTACTTGAGGTGTGGCCTGACCATTGCCTTATACAAGGGGAAAATCATCTCCTTATCTCTGCTAGCAAAATTCCTGTATATCGTTGATAAAAACCCATGACCTGCTCTGGCAGCCTGTCTGCACTGATCAGAAAACTTCATATCTGACTGCACAATTACTCCCAGGTCTCTTTCATTCTCCGCTACCCTGAGTGTAACACCACATGGTACATTTCTCTGGGGTTACTGCTACACATATGCTACACGTTGCATTTTTCAATGTTACACTTCATTTGCCACTTCTCAACCCATCTTCCCTACTTTTCTAGATCCTGTTTCAGTAGCATACTGCCATTATCAACCCTGCCAACCTTTGTATCTCCTGCAAACTTCGACATTAAGCTTGATATACCTTCATCAATATCATTGATAAATATACAAAACAACAATGGGCCTGACACTTATTATTAGTCCACGAAGAGCAGTGTCCATTGATTACCACTCTCTGTCTTCTCCCACTCAACCATCCTTTTATCCATTGTAGCAGCTTACCTTTAATGCCATACTGCTCCAATTTGTATAGTAGTCTTCCATGTTCAAAAGTATCAAAAGCTTTCCTGAAATCCAAGTGCATACACTTGGATATCAAAATTATTTTTTGCATCCAGTTCCTTTGTGACCATGTCATAGGATCCAATCACATTGGTCAGACAAGACTTCCCCTTAACAAATCCATGCTGTGCCTGAATATTACTGTAGTCATGTCTATATGATCCTGCAATGCTTCTTTAACCAGTGACTATTATTTTTCCCAGAACAGAAGTTAAAGTAACAGGTCTGTAATTATTTGTCACCCTTTGATCCCACCCTCTATTAATATACATTTGCATATCTGCAGTCTGTGGAGACCTCGTAGAGTCCAGTGATGCTCTCATAATTATGGCTAAGGGTTTGCTTACTTCCTTTGCTGCATCCTTTAATATAACTGGATAGATCCTGTCCACCCCAAGGTGCCTTTCTTATGTTTAACTTCAACAATTTCTCCTCCACTTTGCTCTCAGTTATTACAAAATCGTTTAACTCCCTGTTAGAGTTTGATAAACTTCTGGCCTTCCCCTTGCTGAATAACTCCTCGTGTGACAATGCCAAATACTAATTTAGTTTGGCAGCTATCTGAGCAGGAGCATCTACAGTCAAACCATCGATATCAAGTGGACCAATCTGATTCATCCCCTTCCTTTTAGAGTTTATATAAGTAAAGAATTCTTTGCTGTTTTTCTTTGCAGCCTTTACCAAGGATTTTCTCGTAATCTGCCTTCATTTGCCTAACCTCATTTATGACTTGATTCAGACTAGTTTATATCTACCATAGGCTTCTGTGCGGCCTGATAATTTATATGCATCCAATGCAGGGCCGGCTCGAGGGTACCGCTAGGCCAGTTTGGTTTTCAGCGCCCGATCATTTTTTTTTTTTTAAATTTTTAAGTTTTATAAATTTTACAAAAGGGGCATATGTCGTAATAGAACATATTTAAAAAATCTTACATAAAATTAAATTTACAAACTTATTTACAAAAGAAACAACATTCGAAAACTAAACAAAAAAATATATAACAAAGCACTTTAACAAAGTGCTTTGTTATATATTTATATAACTGTATAACAAAGCAAAAAACTTCTTAAATAAAGTGTATAAGCTGTGTCTATAAAATATAAGAATAATTATTGAAACTCGTAACAAAAAAAACTTTTTTAACTAAATTAAAACTTTTCTGGCTTTTACTGTGCCAAAATTTGTTATCAATTCTTCCATATCAAGTTCTTTTAAAATATCTCGTTCAATCAATAATATTGTTAAACCGTCTAATCTTTCCTGACTCATAGTTGTTCTCAAACGAGTTTTAATAAATTTCAGTTTCGAAAAACTACTTTCCGCGCTAGCCACAGAGACAGGCAACGTTAGGAAAATGCGGATAGCAATGAATAGGTTTGGTAAGGAAGATGTTAATTGCTGATCACAAATGAATTGGAGAATTTTCGCGGGTGACATTTCTTCATTCGAATATGAACAGTGAAGATATCTAATTTCGTGAGGCTAATCCGTTCCTGATATGTCTTTTTCTTTTTCTGCTGTTAAAAGCATTTCTAAATTCATACAATGTTTTAAAAGTTCTGTCATTCATAGATGTACATTTATTTAAATTCAAAAGAATATTAAAATTATTATTGTGTTTCACTAACAAATCAAAATGATCCTTCAAAGCAGTGATGGCGTGGTCTAAAATGTTCCAAAAAAAAAGTTATATTTTAAAATTTTCTTCTTCATTGCATATTGCTTCATCTTTATTTTCATATGGAAACATTACTTTTCGTCTCCGTGTTCTAATTTTTTCAATATCTAATTTTATTGCAATATCTTCTGCTTCCAGCAAAATATTTTTAAACTTTTTGTCGCACCTATAATCGTGAAGATTAATTCAAACTGAGGAATAAAGATAAGTGTGATAGACTGCACAGATGTGTGGAGGTTTGCCTTTAGCCAGCAGTTAGATTGTTGGAACAAACTTTTGTCTGGTATTGGAGAAGTGGATAATTTGAATGAATTCAAAAACTAGACAAACTAATGGATGGGATGGACAAGTTATGTGGGAAAGTTTTTTTATTTATTTTTTATTTTTTGGTTGGTTGTGTAAACTTACTTTCTTGCATCAATTGTCATTGTTCATACTAAATAATGCATTACTGCCAGCACATTGGGAAGGCTCCAATCTGCAAAAGCAGGACAAAGCAATATGTCATACTGCTCACTTTGTGATGGATTGGCTTGAGGACATAAGTGTTGAATGATTTGGACTGGCCAGCCAAGAGCCTTGACTTCAATCCTATGGAAAACCTCTGGGATGAAAACCTATTGGATAATCAGTTGCATGCTGCAAATCTAAACCTCCCAAGTACTTCTTAATTCATTTCACAAATATACGTGGTCTCAATTCTAATCTCAACGATGTCCATGCCAAACCCCATATACTTTTTCTGACAGAATCTCAGTTATCGGTTGATTCAACTACTGCTCATCTCAGATGCCCAAATTATTCGCTGTATGATTCCTTTCACCTCAAAGGCGGTACTTGTGCATATGTCCGTTCTGATATTCCCTGTCAGAGACTTGGAAATTTGGAATCTCCTCTCTTTGATCTTCTCTGGCTTAAAATCTCTCCACTTCATTGTGTCAAATTCATCTGTGGTCTCTACCGTTCTCCCAACTCCACTAATCACTTGGAGGTCTTTGACTTTCTCCAGTCCAACTTTCCTAACAGTGAGGTAATTTTCCTTGGTGATTTTAATGTTCACAACTCCAGCTGGCTTCCGTTTTCTAGTCACATCGACCCAGCAGGTCGAGATGCTGAGGCTTTTGCAATTACTAATGACCTAGCACAGATTGTTCATTTACCTACAAGAATACCGGACAGTCCTAATCATACAGCCAATACACTTGATCTTTTTCTCACAAACAACTCTTCTAAGTACACGGTCGAAGTGAGAGGTCCTTTAGGCATTTCAGATCACAACTTGGTGATTGTCTCTTCTCCAATGGAACCTTTATCTCGTGGCTATTCCCAACCTCGTGTTGTTTGGCATTACAAGAATGCAAAATGGGATGACGTGCGAGATTTCTTTTCTTCTTTTCCTTGGTCGGATTACTGTTTCAAAACTTCTGATGTCAACGTTTCCTCAGATCGTGTCAATGAAATTATTCTTGCAGGAATGGAATCCTTTATCCCACACTCCACTTTAAAATCTCATCCTTTATCTAAACCTTGGTTTTCCAATAAATGTGCTAAGGCTGTTCAAGAGAAGAATGTTGCATATCGTAATTGGCTTGTTTCTAATTCTTCAGTTTCATTTTTTGCCTACACCAAAGCTCACAACAATTGTAAAGCAGTTATTAATCAGTCCAAATTAGAGCTTGAACAGGCTAAGAGTAGAAAACTTGCTTCTTGCCCTAATGGTAGCTGAGCATTCTGGTCTCTTGCCAAAGCTATTGGCCGCAACTTTTGCCCATCTCTGCTCCCACCTCTGTCCAAACCAAATGGTTCTGTTGTCACTTCAGCCAAGGATAAAGCTGACCTGCTAGCATCCCATTTTTCTTCCAACTCATGTATTAATGATCTTGGTAAAACACCTCCCACCATTCCCAACACACTCCATTCAATGCCTCCTGTGATCTTCCGTCAAAAGGATGTTAGAAGGATTTTGACGAATCTTGATGCTAAGAAAGCTCCAGGTCCTGATGGTATTTCTCCACTTGTTCTCAAAACCTGTGCTCCTGAAATTACACCTATTCTTTGCCGCTTTTTTTCACTTTCTTATTCCAAATTTGTTTTTCCTTCTGCTTGGAAATTTGTTCATATCCAGCCAGTTCCTAAAAAGGGTGACAAATCCCTCCCATCCAGTAATTGTCCCACTGCAATTACTTCTACTCTTTCTAAAGTAATGGAGAAATCAATTAACCGCCAACTCTTAAACCACCTAGAAACCTTCCATCTGATCAATGATCACCAGTATGGATTCCATCAGTGTCGATCCACTGGTGATATTCTGGCTTATGTGACCCATTTATCAATGGAAAGGTTCGGTGAAACACAAGTAGTTGCTCTTGACATCTCAAAGGCTTTGGATTGTGTTTAGCATAAAGGTCTTCTAAACAAGCTTCCATCTTGTGGTTTGCCAACTGTTTTTAGTAATTGGTTATCCAGTTTTCTCTCTGATCACTCACTAAGGGTGATGGTAGATGGCTCTCTGTCTTCTAACTTCTCCATTAATGCCGGTGTACCCCAAGGTTCAGTTCTTTCCCCCACTCTTTTCCTCTTGTATATTAATGACCTTCTTCAATTGACTGGAAATCCTTTCCATAGTTTTGCTGATGATAGCACATTGCATTCCACCTTTCAGTTTGAGAAACCTTGCCCTGCTCAATCAGCTTCAACTTCTCGAAAATCTGCTGCCAATTCCTTAAATGCCGATCTTCAGGTAATTCTCCAGTGGGGCAAAGACAACTTAGTTTATTTTAATCCTTCTAAAACTCAGTCTTGTCTTATATCTCGCAAAAAGGATTCTTTTGCTCCTATGCTTATCTTTAGTGACACTCCGATTTCTAGGGAAAATGATATATCTCTCTTGGGGATTACCCTGACTTCTAATCTCTCTCTCTCTCTTGGCACAAGCACATTACAAATATTGCTTCCTCTGCATCTAAAAAACTTGGTTTTCTCTTTCGCTCTCGCCGTTACTTTTCTTCCAAACAGCTGCTCACTCTGTATAAATCGCAAATCTGCCCTGCCATGAAATATTGTTCCCACATATGGGGTGGAACCCCCAAAACTGCCCTCAGGCTTCTTGATTCCATTCAGAAGAGGGCAGTTAGGTTAATTAATGATTCATCTCTAACAGAGTCTCTCCACTCGCTTTCTCATAGACGTACTGTTTCTGCTGCATGCCTCTTCTACAGATACTTTCATGGGCACTCTTCTTCTGAATTGGCTTCTATAATTCCCCGCTCTCTCTTTCAAAACAGTCCAAACACGTGCCGCCAACATCCATTTACTGTCCAACTTCAAACTCACAGAACCAACTTTTCATCTTCTTCGTTTATTCATTCAACTGCCGTTTTCTGGAACAACCTTCCTTCATACGTATTTCCTGAAAATTACAATCTGCAGAAGTTCAAGTCCAATATCAACAAATATCTTCTTTCGTCTTCTCAACCTTCAACCCAAGCACGGTACTAAGTACTATAGGTTCCAATACCTCTCGTGTTTGGGGTTCACATAAAAAAAAAAATAATAAAAAATGTGAGAAGAGACTGGCTAAAAAACAGCTAAAGTGACTGCCTCTTTGAAAGCTGGTTATTAATGATGAAAATATCGGAGGATATCAGAATTAGCAGTGGCAAATAATGAAAGAAAGCAAGCTTATACAGCATTAGCCAAAAAAAAAAAAAAAAAAGCCACCCCATTTCACCTATTCGTTTTTTCCAATAGTTTGTTTAGTTCTTCCTTGAATTAATTTAAGTTATCAACCTCCACAACAGATGCAAGATTGTTCCAACAATCAACCACCTGCTGGATAAAGGCAAACTTCTGCACATCTATTCTGCAGCCATCCTTCCTCAATTTGAATTGGTGTCCCCTCACATGTGTGGTCTGAGCAAGAGGAATAATCTCATCATCATCATCATCAAGCTTGCTCAATCCATTCAAAGCCTTAAACATTTACAACACATTTACAAAAACCTCGTGGAGAGTGTTCCACAGAGAATAGAGGTTGTCATAAAGGCTACAGGTTTCAGTACCTGTTATTAGTTATTTCTGTAAATAAAAGTTATTTGTGGATATGCTGGTGTCTGGATATTAATCATAGGGCAGCATACTTCATACTGGTTTTCATTGTTTAAAATCTTAATATATAAAACAAGTTTTAAAATCTTTAATATTGGATTTTTCTTAAATTATTAAATTACTACAAAATAATTTGATTATATATATATAATTTATTCTTTTTGTAGATTGCATTAACAATTTGGAAGAATTTATCAGCATGGATCCAAATGTCGGCATTGGAGAAATAATGAATTTAAAACAGTTTACTGAACGATTTTGGAATACCTGATAATTATTCAAGTATTGAAGAATAAATAATGCACTCAACTGTCCTGTTAAATGGCTATTTATGTTACTGCAGAAATATATATATTTAGTATAAAATAAAAATTGCTTCTGAAAAATTACCTCAGACTGACAGTGAAACACCCTCTTAACATTTTGTGTGGGTGTAAGGGGGCCTAGAAGTTCATAGTTACACTTGGAAAAATGTCTTACCTTTCAAGAGTCAGCTAAAACTTGTCAGCCAATTGCAACATAAATAGTCAGTTGTTAATAATATTCCATAATAAACACTTAGTACTAGTTAATTTCATGTTATGTAAAAATCTCATCTGAAATTTTGCTCACTTATAGATTGTCAAATAGTACTGCTATGCAAAATTTTAGTTTCTAATACCAACTACAAGTATATTTTGGGGGGGCCAAATTTCTGTCAGTGGCATGCTGTGAAGATACAATTGTAATATCTACTGTGGGGACTTTAAGAGTAGTGTGACTCACGCATGTTTTCAAGCAAAGCATAGAGGCAAAGGGGAGAATGAATAACCACAAGAAACCATACTCTTCACTGGAAACCCCTTTAATAGTTGATTCATGCTTTTATGTCAATAATCGCAAAGTATATGCTCAATGTGTTAGTGATAAATCTGAATTCAATTTTTGAAGAGGCTAAGAGTAGAAAACTTGATTCTGTTGCTAGTCGTACCTTCTGGTCTCTTGCCATAGCTATTGGCTGCAGCTTATCTCCATCTGTACTTCCACCTCTGTTAAATCTTGATGATGGGTCTATCACATTATCATCTAAAGATAAAGAAGATTTATTAATATCTTACTTTTCCTCTAACCCTTGCAAAATGGTCATGGTAATTTCCCTCCTACTATGCTCATTATATTCTATTCAAAAAAAAAAAGTCTCAGTTTGGCTTCCATCAGAAAGACATTAAAACAATTCTGAGTAATATTGAATTTTTCCAAAGTATTGGAAAAATCTATCAACTGGCAACTCATACATTATGTTGAAACCTTCCATCTAGCTAACAATGGTCACTATACATTCCATCAGCAGTGTTCTCCCCAGAAATTTTTACCAGCTGGGTGGAATGAAGAAGTAACAGATACTGCGCAGTATTATAAAATTTTCTGTTATCTGTAAAGATAACCCCTCTTTTTCTGCAAATACACATACTTAAAATAAATTTATATTAAGTATTGCAGGGCAAAAGTTAATTGCATAATTTAAGATGAACTGATTAAGTGATAATTTATGTAATAAAGGCAAAAGCTACATGTAATAAATAATATTTGTGTGTGTATGTGTATGTATATATATATATACATACACACACATATATATATATATATATGTGTGTGTATATATATATATATATATATATATATATACACACACACACAAAAAGGTAAAAAAAGTATATTTGTGTATATGGTAGGGGAGTTGAGCTATCAGGTGTAATAACCATGGAAGAATAGGGAGAACCTGTAAGTAAAAAATAAAATTCAATTAATAAGGGCATAATTATTGTAAGAAGCTAAAGCTGTGGGTCCTAGGACTTTAACTACTTCTTCAATAGGGTTGGCAGTGAAAATTGTAGGAGCTGTGGCAATAGGCCAGGTCTTTGTTTCTGTTATAATGTACACGTAAACGGTACAGCCGACCCGACAGAGACCAGAAGGAAAAATAAAAGAATAAATAAACTATAAAATAAAAATAATAATGATAAATAAAATCCTGTGGAAAGAGAAGAATGAAATGTAAACTCAAAAAAATCTAAGAGATAGGACAAAATAGGAAAACTTACTGTCTGTATGGACCGGAAGACGTTGAAAGTCAATGGTGATTGAAGGAGAGAGTTGAATGTTCACGTGCGGTGTATATATGCGTCAGTTGAAGTAGCCCCGTGTGGGGGGGAAAGGTGTGAAATCGTAAACCGGAACTGCACCCGTGTGACGGGGAAGCTCACTAATTGCTCACTTCCTCGTCACACAGGTGCAGTTCCAGTTTACAATTTCAGACCCCCCCCCACACACATGGGGCTACTTCAACTGACACATATATACACCACACTTGAACACTCAGCTCTCTCCTATTTAGTCTAAAATATTTTGGTAAATTTGACAATTGTCATCAATTTCCTGTCCATTATTCCTGGGTGGTTTAGTTAGTGGTGAGTTGATGTACATCGACTTCGCTTTGCTCTTCCTTTTGGTAATGAGTAGATTATGGAAATTGAATACAGGATTATTTTTAAGAAACCCTTATATATTAACAATTTTAAATCATAATATCGTGTCATAAATTTAGTTTCATATAATGTATTAATTTGATGTTGAGTGTCAGGCTGAAGAACTTCCTATAAAAAGGTATGAGTTAAATCTCTTATATTTTTCAAATAGTATTAAAGTAGGAAGGATTGAGCTGTATTGTCCTTATATATTTTGAAAACTATAAGTTGTGCAGTAAGCGCCGCTCATTGCGACCACATTTGTGAATTGAATTTTAATTCTATTAAAGCCGACTGGGCTAGCCGGGTGGGTAAAGTGCCTGCCTGGCAACCCAAAGGTCGTGGGTTCGGATCCCGCTTCTGGTTTGGATCTGAGTAGAAAATGCAAAAACCTTGGGAGGTGCAATATGGCCACAGAAGCCGATATGCCAACAACTAACAAAAAAAAAAAAAAAAAAAAAATTCTGTTAAACCGATTATAATTAGCAAAAATAGGAGGTATATTATCCACAGCCTATGAAAGTAAAGATTAAGCAAAAATTTACCCTTTATTACCTTACCAATTAAAAAATTAAATGATACGTGAAAATCAGAATATACATGATAATCAGAATAATTAATACGTACTGTAATATGTACATACTAACTAGTTGACATTTCTGTTCACTGACATTTGTGGGTGGGGGTTAAAATTTAAAACAGTGAAAAGATAAGCAATCAATAACAAAGAACGTGGCATACACATAAATTGCAAGTAACACGATATGTGCAAGCGAAAACGGAAACAAGTTACGAAGCTTTAAAAATAGGAATGAAGAGAAGATTCTGAAAATTAATTTTTTTATATGATTGAAGATTTCATGGAAGTGTAAACACGTTTTGCCATAATAATCCACAGAATTCCAGCTGGCGGTATTATCGCAAATTCAGTAAGATCGAGTTTACTATCTGTTTATGATAGATTGCACTAACAGAAAAGCCCAATAAACAGGTGACTGCTAATTGTTTTATGAAACAATTCCTAATCCGAACCATGAGGTACCATCGAAGACAATCGTAGGGTAATCTCCAGTGCTGTGGTCTCACGCCTCGATTAAATGGCGTGTTGTCCCAATTAAGCGAAGGAAACCCTGGCTATTTTCTCGATTGCGTTCTGTTTTTTAAGATTTGTCCCAAATAAACAGCTGCCCCGATTAACTGGTGGCCCAAATGGTTATGGTATTAAGGTTTTCGGGTACTACTGGTTTTAATGTCTTTCACATTTGGAGTTTTCATATATTAATAAAAAAAATCCACAATCAAAGGTCTTATACAGGGTGATTCACTACCAGTGCGACAAACTTGCACTGGTAGTGAATGTACCAAACTTGCACTGGTGTAGGGGGCACAAAGACGAATCGGAATCACATAGCATTGCAGGGTCCGAAATGCCTTCGTCATGCGGTAGAGGATGTTGAACGGGAGGTCGCGTGAACAGTGATCCCGCTGGAAGTCAGCATTTGCGAACCGTTTCTGTTGAAGAAACCAAGTAGCAAAAGTCCTCCAGAGTGGAAAATCTGCAGGCTCCAATGATTGGACGTGTTGCAGATGGTATGAACTCATTTGGTTTGTTGACAGTATCCTCCATACAGTGGATTGGGAAATACCCAATCGTTGGCCTATCGCTCGAGTGCTTGTACTCGGTAGCCTTCTGCAAGATGTAGGACATTCTCCTCATTGTCTGGCGTCCTCGTCGTTCGCTCTCGATTCGTGGTACCTCTCGTGAAACAACCAGTCTCATGTAACCTTCTGTGCACACATGCGAAAATCATATGATGAGGAGCACGCCTGTGCCGGAAACATTCCTGGTACAAGCGCAGAGCGACACACCCATTTCAGTCCGCAGCTCCATACGGGAGGTGTATGTCGGCCAGTTCAACGTTTGAATACTCGTCCATCCTACTACTTCGGGAACTGGTTCGCAAATGCTGACTTCCAGCGGGATTGCTGTTCACGCGACCTCCCATTCAACGTCCTCTACCGCATGACGAAAGCATTTCGGACCCTGCAGTGCTATGTGATTCCGATTCGTCTTTGTGCCCCCTACACCTCCTGCAAGTTTGTCGCACTGGCAGTGAATCACCCTGTATATGCCAAGGACAACTGCCTAAGTTTCTCCTAACTTTTCTGCTGAATTATCTAAAAATGAGTAATATAAGCCAAGATTTCACCAGTGAATTGACACTTTTTGCAGTGTTCTTCTTCCAAGGATCTTCTGAATGGGCATGCCTCCTGGTTGGTTTTAATGACCACCCGGCTAATTAATCTGGTGAACTGACATGATAAATTAATGAGCAGGAATGGAAAAATGATATAAGACATTTTTAATTAATACTAATAAATTGTAAAATTTCATGAAAATATAATATGGAATAAAGTAGATGCTTTAATGATTTTAAACAGTGAATGATAAATGTATATGAAATTTCTAGAAAAACAACTCATACATAATGTTTTAAGGTCACGTTGTCTACTGCCGGCTGGCTTGGTGGCATACTACTGGCTGTGCCCTGCACTATCAAAATTATTTATGTAAACAATTAATGCTGCCTTTCATATTTTTGAATATTCAATATAGTAAGCCTTCCCCAGTTTTAGACATACCAAAATCAATCTAGTCTACAATCCAAAGTCGTGTCACGATATCCCCACTCCCATCAATACACCATCTCTTTTCTTTGCTCTTGTTCTTGAATTTTATTATTAGGACAAAGATGGTCCTAATAATAAAATTCAATTTAGTGTACCGGAACAAGATTATTTTTTTTTAACCAATGTAAATAATGTTATTTATACATGTGCTTAAAAGTCCACGAGTCCAAAATCGTGTATGGTCTACATACATTTATAGCGTTAGGGTTTAACTTCATTTCAAGTGTTTCGTCTGTTAGGAGTTTTGTATATTCATATTGTGTATTAATTACTTTAGCCTCATTAAAAAGAAACATTCTCATGGATGGTATGAAAGGAAAGTTCAGACACACCTGCTCTTTTTGCCCTTGCAGATTCCTGGTGTTGTTGTTGTTGGTGTGGTGTTGTAGTCGCATTGAAAGACAAATAACTTTCTCCCTTATTAAGAAGTTTAGTCTAAAATATTTTGGTAAATTTTAGTAAATTTGACAATTGTCTTCAATTTCCTGTCCGTTATTGCTGGGTGGTTTAGTTAGTGGTGAGTTGATGTACATCGACTTCGCTTTGCTCTTCCTTTTGGCAGTGTGTAGATTATGGAAATTGAATACAGGATTATTTTTAAGAAACCCATATATATATATATATATATTAACAATTTTAAATCATAATATCGTATCATAAATTTAGTTTCATATAATGTATTAATTTGATTAATTTGATGTGTGTCAGGCCGAAGAACTTCCTATAAAAAGGTATGAGTTAAATCTCATTTCAAACAACTTATAGTGAACGGTACTTTACTATGGTGAGACCATCGTAACATGATTTGATTGTACAGTGAACTAATTGTAAAGCAGGGGTCCACTGTATTTTTAACTATTTAGCTGAAACTTCGCATAATTGGGTCAGCCGCTTAATCGGGCCAAAATGCACTAGTTCCGATGTGTCCCAAATAGCCAGAATCGACTGTACTTATTGACATTAGATTTGAGTTTCTGTAGATCATAATTTTCAGTAAATATATTCAGGGTTATTCCAGAAAACAGAAGTTGAAGAAAAGTTGGTTCTATGAGTTTGAACAGTAAATGGATATGACTGGTTTGTGAGGGAGTAGAGGAATTACGGATGCCAATTTAGAAGAACAGTGTCCATCTACAGAAAAGACATGCAGCAGAATGTCTATGAGACAGAGAGTGAAGAGACTTTGCAAGTGGGGTGAACACTGACCTGGACCTGGCTACTCTCTTGAATGGAGTCTGGAATCCTGAAGGAGATTTTTGGTGCACCACCCCACAAAAAATGGGAAACAATATTCCATGGTATGGTGGGTGGATGTGGAATGTGTACAGAGTGAGTAGTTATTAATCACTAATAGAGATGTGATCTTGTTTAGAAATCTGAGTGTCATTGAAGATAAGCATAGGAGTAGTAGGATGTTTTTTAAGATATATAAGATAGGACTGAGTTTTAGGCAGATTAAAATTAACTAAATTATCTTTGGTAAATTGTAGAATTACCTGGAGATCAGCATTTAAAAAAACTGGCAGTGGTGGAGAATTTTTACTTAGAGGAAGGGCAATACTATACAATAGGAAAAGAGTTTGAGAAAGAACTGAACCTCGGGGAACAACAGCATTAGTGGAGAAGTTAGAAATCAAAGTTTGTTTGTTTGTTATTCGATTTTTAGGAGCATTAGCAACTAAGGCCATATCACTCCGGGACATGCAGCGGTCATTCCCTGACCTTTCCACATCCTCCGTATTTGGTGGTGATGGGCTCGAACTCTGGTCTAATCAAGAAGCGTGTGCTACGTACTGCTGCTCCTTCCCACCTGGCTACGGAGGCACCAGAAATCAAAGCTATCTACCATTACCTGCAGAGAGGAACAACTGGATATCCAATTGCAAAAAGCAGTCAGCAATCCAAAAGATGAGAGCTTGTTTAGAAGATCTTTTTGCCAAACACATTTCGTACCCAAAAAAATTAGGTACGAGAGTTCATGTAGACACATGAAGTTTTTACAACTCCAGCTAACAGAGAAGTTTCCTTAAATTTTTGAATTTTTATTGACTTAAATTGGTATATTCATTTATTTTCTAGAGTTGCTTTATATACCTAGTAACGATACTTTAGTTTAATTTGAACTTAGATAGAGATTTTGTAGGTTATTACTTAGCATCGGAAGGTATTTAATCCACGTGTTGGACAAGTTTTGCAGCTCCCACGAATGGTAAGTTTTTAATTATATTTAGCCAGTTTATTGACTTAATTGTTAGATAAAATTATTTTCTATAAGTAGCTTATAGACCTAGTCAAGCTCCATGGTTTATTTTGAATTTAGATGGCACAATTTTGAAAGTAATTAATACCTCGTGTCCATAGATTTACCATTCGTAACTTGCCTTCATTGTTATATGATACAACATATCCCGAAATAGATAGCGTAAGGTTTAACGGAAAACTAGATAGCGAGTATAGTAGTATCAGTTAATCAGTAAAATTTACTAATCTTATTAAATTTCATTGTCAATTAAATTGTACTTTTTTAACTAAATACACATAATGACCTAGTTTTTACAAATGTAACATTATAAATTAATACATATAACTTGACGGGAAATAAGAAAGTCACATAACGTAACTCGGAGAAAATATTCGATACTGAAATATATATAGTGTTATAACTGCATTGGGATATAAGTTTAGGGTAATATTTTTTATTGGAATTTTATTTTAAATTGAATAGAAATCATGACTCAGACCAGCACAGCGAAGCAAAAGGCTCAAACTAATGGGAGTGCTGTGGCTCAGGGTAGAACTGAGGGGCAGTTGTCCTCTGAATCACAGCCTTTTGAAATGCATTGCTTGTTTGATGTTTGTGGAGTAATCAGGAACGGGACATGATATTTCCAAAAGGAATGTCTTTGTGTGTGCATGATGTAAGGAGTGTGAGAAAATCAGGTGCCAACTCAGCGTTGTTATGGGCCTATATGAGAGCTTGAAGGTCAGGGTGGATACTCTCGAAGGATTTAAATTGAGGGGCCCATCAAGATCTCAGCTGCCCACATCAATGCCAGAGTTTGCATTTAAACTTCACGCAACACCCAAGACAGAATGTGCTGGTTCCAAAGGAACTAGTTGTTGTGTGTGACTTTATTGTCAGGGAAACAGGGAACATATTGTGCAGAAAGGATAGGTGGAACAGGACCAGGGTATGTCTGCCAGGGGCAAAGGTTGATGATGTTGTAGAGTAGATATCATCTTTTAAGGGCACAAAGGGTGGTATTGTTGTACACATTGGCACTAATGATATTAAGAGTAGGAGACCAACAGAATTACTTAACAAGTACAGGTCAATGTTGAAAAAAAGCCATGAGTTAGGGTTGAACCTGAAAGTGTCTGCAATTCTGCCCAGACATGATAGGAGGGAGTATATGATGAGAGCCTTGTCAATCAATTCGGCCCTGGAGAGATTGTGCAAGGCTCAAGGGATACAATATTTTTCAGCCTGGTCTGTACTTGTTGACAGAAGAGACTGCTTCTGCAGGGATGGGTTACCCTTAAATAAAAAGGGTGCAAGAATATTTGCTGATGCTATCGAGGTAGAGTTAGGTGGGTCAGAAAACTACTAGCTTGGGGAGAATACATGGAGTAATAGATTAACAGTAGCCGCTGGCAGAGGTGAAAGTGATTCTTGAACTGCTTCTATTAGAATGAGCAGCAGCCTGGAAAGCAAAGTAATGGAGATTTCCAGGACTGCTGGGAATCAGTGGAACAAGTAAATACATGGGATGTGTTAGGGTAACTAAGAGTAGAAACAGGTGCATGTATACTTCCATGTACACCAATGCTAGGAGTATAGTTAATAAATTTGATGAGCCTGAAGCGCTAGCCAAGACATCAAAGGCAGATATTGTTGGGATATCAGAGACGTGGTGTCACACAGACAAGCAGTGCAGAATTGGAATTTGGGGAGTATAATGTGTACAGGAAGGGAGGAAGGGTTATGCTGTTAGTTAAGAAACACAAAATCTAAGGAAGTGCATCCAATTGATGTTGGTCGACTATGCAGTGTTGAGTCTGTTTGGTGTGACATAAGCACTGTGAAAGGAAAAATGAGAATAGGTGTGTGCAATAGACTTAATGAATCTGATGAGTATAATGAGCAATTGTACAGAGAAATAGTGGGCCAGTAAATGAGTGTGTCTTATAATGGGGATTTTAATTTCCCAGAGATTGACTGGAATTTTTGTGTTGGTCACTCACACACTAGGAAGACTTTTGTGGATTTATTGGATGATTGTTTTCACAGCAGCAGGTTCGGGAGGAAACTAGAGGGAGTAATACTCTTGATCTGATTATCAGTACTGATTCTTCATGCATTAAGAATCTGCAGATAAAGGAACCACCAGGTGGCAGTGATCACAGTGTGCTGAAATGGGATTTACTCAAAGACGTAACTACCATCAAGGTTAAAGGGAAGGGTTTTTGCTTTCTTAAAGGTGACTACGGTGGTCTGAGACAGTATTTAAATTCTATATGGTAGGACCAACTGATGATGTTACCAACAGCAAATTCAAAATGGGAAGCATTCAAAGAATTAATCTTGGAAGCTCATACCAACTAAGAAGTACTGTTCAAGATTTAGGCCTTAATGAATGTCAGATAAACTAATTAGACACGTAGCATAGAAAAAAAAATGCATGGGATACATGTCACTTGAATAGGAAAAGCCTAGAATATGGGTGAAAGTTAATTTGAATGTATTAAATGTTGTGTGGGGCATTCGCTTGCATTAAGATTGAGTGGGGGAGAAGACTGAAGACTGGAGGAAAAAGACAGAAATATGGAGGCAATAAAGAAGGCACTCCCAAGGAAGTCAGTGGGACAGGCCTATGCCCCACCAGGAGGGAAAGGGGGTCGGAGAGGAGATGGAAGACTCTCCGTCCCCACCAGGAAGAGGGAATGAAGGTGGCCAGGCGAGGTGCCTGGTCCAGGTGGCATGTTGATAGCAAGGTTCTGTGGGATCACGGATAGCTAGTGCAGGGCGGGGGGGGGGGTATTTCTGCACTCAAATTAAGCTCCACCAAGATGATAAGGCATAGGACAGCATCCCGTCCAGGTTTGGTTGTTGCAGTCAATATGTTTTTCTTTCTTTCCTTCAAAGCATTTCTCTCTTACTTTCCTTGTACTTTATTCTTTCCCTTTTCCTTTCTTTACCATATCCTTTCTTATTCTCTCTGTTTCTTGCAGTGTATTGTCTCTTAAGAGTTGCTGGGTTTGGAGGATTTGGACTGATCGTTGTGGGCTTGCAGACTTGCTGAGAAGCCATGCCGGTAGCTTTACGAGGTGTCAGTCTATTGTTCTATGGTTGTGGAAGAGTTTTTTTTCTTGAAAAGAGCTCCTGCACGAAGAGTGTGAAGGCATGGTAGTGTTCCTCATTTTGCAACACGATCTGTTCTTGGTTCCTGAGTGTAAACTGGGTCTTTGTCATGAGGATGCGGCGCAGGTCTTCATAGGTAGGACATTCATGTATGAGGTGGTCCCAGGTTTCTTCCTCTCCGCAGTGACACTGCGGTGAATCTGAAAGACCAAAGTCGTAGAGTTTCCTCCTGAAGGACCCATGTCCCATGAGGAGAAAGGTGGTATGTTGGCCTGGAGCGAACCATGCTGGCTGGCTTGGGTATATCTGATATACTTCTGGGAAGAATTTCCATGTTATGGCTCCTTTGGGGGAGTCGGACCATCGGGCCTGCCAGATCTGCAACAGGTGTGCCGTCAGATGCCTCTTTTCAGCACTTGTGTTTGTTGAATCAGTGGTGAAGCCAGTGCAGGAGGCTGCTCTCCCTTTGAACAGTCGGTAAAGCAGCCCACAGCGCATAATTTCCAGGTTCAGGGGAAGGGATCCAACAAGGACCTGGAGCACGTGGGTGCTAACCGCACAACACACTCTGGAGATAGTCAGAAGGATAGAGCGCTGTTTACTGCAGTGATTGCTTTGTTGTACCACACATCGTGGTGTCAGAGCCGGGATGAAAACAGTCTTGTAGAAAAGGGAGAGTGCACTCTTCTTCAAGCCCCAGTCCCTTTTGGTAACTGGAAATCATAGTGGAGTAATTCCTGATTTTGGTATGCAGGTAATTGAGATGTGGGGTGAATGACATGTTCTTATCCAGGACTATCCCGAGATATTTTAGTTCCATTTTTAGCTTTATGGTTGTTCCGTGGATTTTTATCTGTGGGGGCCTCCTAATATCCAGAGAATCCCTCAAGAGGATTGAACTCGTTTTTTCCGGCAAAATTCTGAGCTGGTTCTCTTGGGTCCAGCGCAGCAGTGTTGAGATGGCTTGATTTGCCATTGCTTCCATTTGGGATCTGCTGTTTGCTTCAAGCATCATTATCAAATCATCGGCGTAGGCTTGCATTTTTACTGTGTTCAGGTCAAAGTTTAAGAACTCATCAAGGACCAGATTCCACAGAAGGGGTCCCAGGACAGAGCCCTGTGGGCAACCCCTGAAGACTTGTTGTGACACCTGACAGTACAGAGCACTGATGTTGACTTTTCTATTTGCTAAGTAGGTCTGAATGCATCGGTATAAGTTGATGGGTATGTTTGCCTTCTGGAGTCTGCAGAGGACGCTTGGCCACCATAGCGAGTCAAACGCCCTGGCAAAATCTATTGAGATTATTAGGAAATACTTGCTGGTGCAGGTATGTGCTTTGTTTATTATGTTTTCCAGAGCATCAGCCACAGAGTGCCCTCTCCTAAAACCATATTGATTTGTTGAGGAGAGCCCCGCACCAACGTAATGGGTTTAAATTTTTTGATAGAGCAGTTGTTCGAAAGTCTTGCTAAGCAATCGGCCTATAGGATCCTGGAAGGTCTTGTTGCTTTTTTTGGGTTCTTCATTATGAGTCTCACTCTTGCTAACCTCCAATCTGTGGGGAAGTAGCCCTCTGTGAAGCAGTGGTTAAATAAGTTCAGGATTGTGTCCAGGATATATTCGACTGTCTTTTTGGCGATTTCAGGTTCCAGTAAGTCTTCACCAGGTGATTTCCTGTTTCGAATTTCAAAATCTACTCGAGTGAAGGCTCCTTCAACATGTGAGGGGTTGTAGTCAGCGTTCTCTTGGCAACACCTGCCGAAAAAGCTACCAGCAAGGTAGCTTTTTCGGCAGGTGTTGACTTCATGCCTTAGTGCTTGGAGCTGTGGGGACCACCAGGGGACCGCTCCAGGAGTCGGTTTTCTCCTCTAGATAGCAGCATCCGTAATTATTTTAACAATTACACGTTGGTGTTGGTCAGGACTGAGGTCTGAAGGGTTAAAGTTCTGGGCTGTCTTATTCATGGTTTCCCAGAAGAGGTTCCAGTCAGCCTTGTCGACTGCAAATCTGTGAAGAGTCTGTCTTGCTGTTGGTTGGACAATGAGAGAGCGATGCAATTGAAAGGTGAGCACCGTGATCAGATGTTATCCAGTCACCTTTTACCGTCCAGGAAGAAAGGTGTCCTGCAATCGAGCAGCTTGCAAGGCTCATGTCAATTGTTGCCTCCCACAGAGTGCTAGAGTAGGTTGGTAGATTATTTGGTCTATTGAGGATCGTGAGGCTGCTTTTGGAAAGGAAATCTAGGCATTGACCATTATTAGTGCTACACCCTGGTGTTTCGTTGTGCCAGGCTGGCGGCCTACAATTCACGTCAGCACCGATGATGAGTCTAGCAGTTTGGAGTTGTATGAGGATGTTTTCCAGATATTTGATGACTGGGATGATGTCAATTCCTGGTCTGCTGTAGAGTGAGATTGCATAGAACTCTCCCAGCGGTGTGGTAATGTAGGCGTATTCTGCCCAGCTGGTGCAGAGATCAGAGATTTTTGTGACAGTGAAATCCGCATTTCGGACAACAACAGCTGCCCAGGGGTATAACCTGTACCACCTTGTAGGTTAGCAGGTATCCTTTCACTACTTTCTGTTGTGTGTAAGGCTCCTGAATAAGGAGGAGATCCAGGTTTTCCTCCTCCGCCTTTTTTCTAAGTTGTGTCGCAACTGCGGTAATTGTCTGGTCGTTATGTTGTGCAAATTTTAAGATGTTAGTGTTAAAATTTTTGCAGTTACTCCCCATAGTCAATCCGTGATTGGAGGGCACTCTTTGCTTTTAGATACACCGGACATGTGTTTTCACAGATCGAGTGGTTAGCTGGCATTTTCTGGGCTTTGCAGTTTGTGCAGGTTGGGGACACTGACTTGTTCAGACAGTGTGTTGTATTGATGTCCGCTTTCAGTGCCCGCAGGTTGGCTGCTTCAGTGCACGTGTGTGTGTGTGTGTTGTGTGGCCGTAGCGACAACACCTGTATTTTAATATAAAATTTGTATTTTATCATGAAATTTTATTTCTAGTACAGTATAGACTTTAAACCCTCCCCTGCTTTTTTCCACCTCTTTTTCTTGATTTCCTTCTTACAATTACCTAAACGCCAGATTTTTGAATGGCAAATGTCATGCATCTTTTCCTTATGTATATTAATGAAAATTTTTTTGGGAAACATTTGGGAACAGCCAACATGTTCCTTGAATTGGTGGCTGCCCCAGTTTATGTAGACTCTTTGTTGATGGCTAAGAATTTTCCAGGCCACTGGGGAGAGTTCAACAACCCAGTTTTATTTTAATATAAAATTTGTATTTTATCATGAAATTTTATTTCTAGTACAGTATAGACTTTAAACCCTCCCCTGCTTTTTTCCACCTCTTTTTCTTGATTTCCTTCTTACAATTACCTAAACTCCAGATTTTTGAATGGCAAATGTCATGCATCTTTTCCTCATGTATATTAATGAAATTTTTTTTGGGAAACATTTGGGAACAGCCAACATGTTCCTTGAATTGGTGGCTGCCCCAGTTTATGTAGACTCTTTGTTGATGGCTAAGAATTTTCCAGGCCACTGGGGAGAGTTCAACAACCCAGTTTATGGCAATCCCAGTCCTGCTCTTTGTTTGATATTTTGGAGTGATTGCTTTGTATAACGGGATAATCACCTCCGTGCTAGCAAAATTCCTATATATCATTGACAAGACTCCATGACCTGCCCTGGCAGCCCATCCGCACTGCTCAGCAAACCTCATATTTGACTGCACAATTACCCCCAGGTCTTTTTCACTTTCCACTTCCCTGAGTGTAGTATGACACGGTAAGTTTCTCTTCGGTTATTGCTAACCATTGGAGTCTCCTAATAGAACTAAGTCCTTTTGAACCAGAATAGTTTGCACTTGGTTATTCTGGTCTGGGGTCCAAATCGGTAGTGCATCGCTTGGTAGGTTACGTCTTGAGTCCCTGACGAGCTCTCAGTTACATTATTCTCGGGGCATGCACGTGTTTTTTTCAGTGACTCAAACCATTCTAGCGATGCATTAAATTTTAACTTAAGATCGGTACACCCCACACAATGGTGACAAAGAAAAGAATTGCCAGGTGAGCTATGATTATCCACTAGGTCGACCTTGGAATACATGCCACAGGTTCTGCAAAGGATAATATGAATCAGCCAAAAATAATCATCAGCTATTTTATTTCTGTATGAGTCATGGTACCGTCTGACGAAGTGTTCAAGGTCGATCTTGCAACAACCATGGTGAAATTTACTAAATATCAATGAAAGTAACTTTCAAAAAGTTATTTATAATGTTATAAAAATCAAACTATTACAGGGTAAAAAAAAAACATACAAAATCAACTTTACAATTACTAATATAAATTATTTAAAAGCAATATTCAAACTTCTACAATCTTACTCTACTCCACTAATTTCAAACTATAAATTCAGATCTATCTCAGTACAGTTTTAGAAATAATTTTACCTCCATCTCAACAGCAGTGCCATTGTTTTAAATGAAACTTGGACTCAACATTTCTATAGACATGAAGTCTGCCACAATATCTTTCTTGAAGCAGTCATAATTTGTCGATATCTAACAGACAGTTCAAATGGAATTTAGTTTTTATTTGATTTTGCATATTTATTTTAATTTTCATACATAATGAAAAGCTATTAAATCTAACAAGTTAAAAGTTATTAAAATGCTTAACTTCAAGGAGGGTACCTCCCAGAAGTACATTTAGTTTGTCAAAACTTATTAACTCGCAATAAAACACGAAACCGAACGTGGTAACCCTTGAAAAATCACAAAAATCCACAGAAAAATATTCTGTCGATGGATTTCTGTGTAGGTAAGCTAATGTTTAAAAAACATACTGTACTGGTAAATAATGCTCTGGCTGTATTTTAATATAAAATTTGTATTTTATCATGAAATTTTATTTCTAGTACAGTATAGACTTTAAACCCTCCCCTGCTTTTTTCCACCTCTTTTTCTTGATTTCCTTCTTACAATTACCTAAACTCCAGATTTTTGAATGGCAAATGTCATGCATCTTTTCCTCATGTATATTAATGAATTTTTTTTTTTTCCACTGATTGGAATTCCTGTCCATATTGGATAAAAAATTTAGTGAACCTGTCTTATAACTCAGTCCTTAATTATTTCTCACAAAAAAAGAACACCCCTATCTGTTGCTCCACTGCTGCTCCCCTTTAAGAATAACACTCACATTCTAGACATCACATATCTTTATTATGAAAATATCACAAATACTGCTTCGTCTTCATTGAAAAAAAAAAAAAAAATTTTTTCATTTTGGCATTACCTTTCTTCTAAACAGCCACTGACTACAAATCACAATATCCAAGCGGAATACAATGTCTACATCTGGTGCCCCCAAAATTTCTTTTAAGCTCCTAGGCCAGTGGTTCCCAATCTTTTGTCACTCAAGTCACACTTTAAGTTAAAAGATGAATATTGACGGCACACTTAAAAAGGTTCATGGCACGCCGATTGGGAACCACTGTCCTAGACTCAAAAAGAGGCCAGTCACTTTAAATAAATACCCTATCTCTTAAAAACTCTATCACAGACATTCAATTTCTGCTGCTTGCCTTTTCTATAGATATTTTCATGGACATTGTTGTTGTAGTTTAGCATCTGTAATTCCACCTCTTTCTTCCAAACACTTGCCTTAATCAGTCAATATCTTTTTCACAGTTCAACTCAATCCTCGCTAAACAAACTTCCTCTTCCTCATTTATCCCTTTTGTGTCTAGAGATCACCATAAAAATATAAATTAAACACTTCTTGGCATGTGGAATCCAGTAAACTTTCTGAAGCCTGCAATATGACAAATGCAAACTAAAAGCCAAAGTTGATAACTTCAGTCAGCTATCACCCAGATTGTGTGACCTGATTGTGCAACTTTTTCTTTTCACTCGCAGTTGTTGATAAAGCATTGCCATTGGTTGCCACAACCACTGACAATGCTTTACATTCCGGAAAGTGAATATGAAAGCATTTTGTAAACATCAATCAGCCATCTCATGAGAAAAAGTAGGTATCGACATGATCAACATATGAACAGAATTTCAAATGAGGTTTCAGTTGGATAATGTTGGCTGCAAGAAATAGTGATAACTAGGAACTGAGTGATGTGGAAGGAATGCACTAGAAAATATTCTTATAAAAACCTATTTATTTATAACAATATTACAATGTATAAAACTGAATTCAGTTATGTATTTTCAGACTTTTTAAATAGACTTTTTACATTATAAGACTGATCTTACAATGCTACACCTGTCATCTGTTTTGCAATACTGAATTTTGAAGAAAATTTTTCAAAAATATTTTAAAATTGAAAATTGTAGACGTGCATTTTCAATTTTTTTTTTAGTAACTTTAGATATTTTGTAAAATAGCATAATTGCATTATAGAGAGCAACATTTCTAAAATGCAGTAAATCCCATTTATCTGAAAGAGCTCTGACCAAAGGTATTTTGGGCAGTTTTTTCAGATAATCAATTCTAAATGTACTATATATATAAAGATATATATATAAAAAAGGGAAGCACAAAAAAATTAATGAGTGTACAGTATTATGGTAATCTGCATTTATTATAGACACATTATATACCATGTATCCATGTATGTTTTATACAGCTTTAAAATAATTGCCATAAAGATTCAGTGCTTGAAGATTCAGTGTTTTCATCTGACACATAAATTGGGCCTCATTCAGTTATTGTTGCAATTCAACCCATCAGGTAGTGATCTGAAGGATAATAAATACTTCACAAGTGTTTCCATGGTATTTATTTATTGTAATATCTCTCATTTTCAAACCCTGACTGATTCAGATTAGTATTTTATAGGTAAAACTATTTCCTCATCTGTCAAAAAATTATAACCTGGATCATTATGAAAATTATGTACCACACAGTTTGTGCTTTGTCTCTCTAGCTTTTGTGCTTTGCTGTTAAAATTTTCAAAGAATTTATGACAGACTGTCCAACTGTACAGAGAAAACATGTTTAACTGAGGAAACTTCACAAAGTCCCTCAGTTAAAATTTAAGAATGAGGTGTATTAAAAAACTAAGCAGTTTGATATGGCTGTGAAAAAAGATATCCATGCCACTTCTGACACCAATCACACATGCGTTGCATAATAATTCTGCTAAAAAAAAATAAATAAAATGTATATAAATTGACTATCACTTTTTTTTTTTTTTTTCAGTATAATATTTAGTTATAATTTATATAACTAAAAAATTTTTTACAGTGAAGTTTTTATAAATCGTATTGGTGTGGTTTTTATTATATAGAATGAATGAATGAAATTTACACTTTGCTTCATTCATAATGCTTTATATAAGCAAATCATGATTTTATTATATTGATTGATAGCTTTATTTCTCACAGTTAAATATCACGGATGAAGATATTTCCTTTGACTGTAATTAAAAAAGTAAAAGCAAAAAAAAACAAAATTTTGGCAAGTTCTGTGTTGAGGTTGCAAATCTTGTTCTGGGAGGACCTTGTACGTCTTAGAAAGGCATTATTCAAGCAAAAGTGTGGGGGGGCAATCAATGCCCTACATACAATACTGTTAACAGTACTGTTCCAGATTTTTTGTATGTGGAAGGCTTTGATTAAATCCTTCTTTAATGGTAGGATTATGTTGAGAACTTTAGGGTTTCTGGTAACATCCTGAGATTGCATGGTGTGCTATAAATTGCTTTTGGCCATGTTGCCTCTTCTTGTGTAGTAGACATTCCCTTCTACTCTTTTTCAATGACGCCAAGTTCTGATGGGCTAGACATTTCAGAATTTACGCTATGTTTCATCACTAGAAACAATGCAATTGATGAAAATTTTCATACCAACAAAGAAATACTGTTCAAGATTTAGGCCTAAATGGTTGAACTAATTAGTCAGATGAACAAATTAGATATGTGACAAGGAAGAAAAATGCATGGGATACATATAAATTAACATGTGATACAGAAGCCTATGATAGATATAAGCTGGTCTGTAACGAAGTTACAAAGGATGATGTTAGACAGGCGAAGGCAGATTACGAAAAATCTTTCGCAAAGGATGCAAAGAAAAACAGCAAAGAGTTCTTTACTTAAGTAAACTCTAGAAGGAAGGGCATGAATCAGATTGGTCCACTTGATATCGATGGTTCAACTGTTGATGATCCTGCTCAGGTAGCTAACAAACTAAATGAATATTTTGCATCTACATTCACACATGAGTTATTCAGGGAGGGAAATGCCAGAGGTGTAGGCAGTAAGCTAGATAATCTTGTAATAATTGAGAGTAAAGTGGAGGAGAAATTGTTGAAGATAAACATAAGAAAGGCACCTGGGGTGGATGGAATCTATCCAGTTATATTAAAGGAGGTGACAAAGGAAGTAAGCAAACCCTTAGCCATAATTATGATAGCTTCCCTGGACTCAGGGGAGGTACCCATGGACTGGAGATGTGCAAATGTGACCCCAATCCACAAAGGAGGATCAAAGGGAGACAGGTAATTACAGACCTGTTAGTTTAACTTCTGTTCCAGGGAACTTAATGGAGGCAATGGTTAAAGAAGCATTGCAGGATCATCTAGATAAACTTCAGTTATAGCTTGGACCCAGCATGGGTTTGTTAAGGGGAAGTCTTACCTGAAAAATTTGATTAGATATTATGATGTAGTCACAAAGGAACTGGATTCAAAGAATAACTTTGATATCATATATTTGGATCTTAGAAAGGCCTTTGATATTGTTGCACATAGAAGACTGCTGCAGAAATTGGAGCAGTGTGGCATTGGAAGCAAATTGCTGCTATGGATAAAGGAATGATTGAGTGGGAGAAGACAGAGTGGTAATCAATGGACACTGCTCTTCGTGGAATAATGTTATTAGTTGAGTGCCTCAGGGTTCAGTGTTGGGTCCATTGTCGTTTTCTGTATTTATAAATGATATTGATAATGGTATATCAGGCTTAATGTCGAAGTTTGCAGACGATACAAAGGTTGGCAGGGTTGTTAATGATACTAATGACAGTACACTGCTGCAACAGGATCTAGAAAAGTTGAGCAGATGGGCTGAGACAACTCTCAAATGAAGTTTAACATTGACAAATGTAAAGTACTACATATGGGAAGCAGTAATCCCAGAGTAACGTATCAACTCGGTGGTACCACACTGACAGTGGTAGAGAATGAAAAGGACCTGGAGGTAATTGTGCAGGCTGATATGAAGTTTTCTGAGCAGTGCAGACGGTCTGCAAGAGTAGCTCATATTGTCTTGTCAATGATATACAGGAATTTTTCTAGCAGGGATAAGGAGGTGATTATCCCCTTGTATAAGGCAATGGTCAGGCCACACCTTGAGTACTGTATACAGGTCTGGAGGCTTCATTTTAAAAAGGATGTAGAGCTGTTGGAAATAGTACAGAGAAGGGCAAGAAGATTAGTGAATGGAACAAAGGGTTGCTCTTAAGAAGAAAGGCTTAAGTTTTGCAAATTACAGTGTCTGGAGACTAAGCACCTGCTAGGTGATCCGATTGAGGTGTAAAAAGTCTTGAGTGGTTTGAGCATGCTCAATGCTGATGGGATTCTTCCTTTTGCTCAGAATAATCACCCGAGAGGGCATAAATTCAAATGAAGAAAGACGGTTGTAGGATAGATGTGCGGAAGTTTGCCTTTAGCCAACAGGTGGTTGATTGCTGGAACAAACTTCCATCTGTCGTAGTTGATAGCTTAAATAGATTCAAGGCAGAATTTAACAAACATTTGGACCGATTGGATGGGTGAAATAAGGGTTTTTTTTTTTTTGGCTGATGCTATATAAGCTTGCTTTCTTGCATCATGTGCCTTTACTAATGCTAAATAGGATTTTTTTTTTTCTGTTCTTCATTTTTCAGATGGTTAATCATTTTATCACTGCTAAAATGAACCATTTCATCATTGCTTTAAGGTAAAGGTTGGCATGAATATTAATCTTCAAAAGATTTTTGGCCCTTTTGGTAACATTTCATCCACTGATAAATGAGAGCCTTACTTCATCAACTACATGTTAATGTAGCTCTTAACATGTGGAGGATTTTCACTCCATTTTTCGGCGCCTCCGTAGCCAGGTGGGAAGGAGCAGCAGTGTGTAGCACACGCTTCTTGATTAGACCGGGGTTCGAGCCCGTCACCACCAAATACGGAAAGGTCAGGGAATGACCATCGCATATCCCAGAGCAATATGGCCTTAGTTGCTAATGCTCCTAAAAACCAAACAACAACAACAAACTCCATTTTTCACATTCTTTACACAAAATGATTCAGGTTTTGTCTACATTATGATAGCAACCAGAGGCAGACTGGCCATAAGATTTGCCAGGGAAACCCCGTGAGACAGATGCCAGTGGAGGCCGGTGTGATTTTAAATATTACACTCTGACCTCTGATACATTCTATTTGTTGATTAAATAAGTATGAACTTTATTGTAAGGTGCAAAAGTACACGCAGGTACCCAGACTTTACAAACCCTTCAGGAACCTCTTTAGCCAGGTGGGCAGGAGCAGCAGTACATAGCACACGCTTCTTGATTAGACTAGGATTTCAGCCCGTGACCACCAAATACGGAGGATGCGGAAAGGTCAGGGAATGATCACCGCATATGCCCGGAGCAATATGGCCTTAGTTGCTAATGCTCCTAAAAAAATAAAATAAAATAAAATAACAAACCCTTCACAGCACTACGCCAGCAGTAAATATGAAAAGTAAATGAAAAAAATCCTAACAAGAAAAATATGGATCTTTCTTATCCACAGTAATGTACGAGTCAAGTCGTTTGAAAATGTTTTGTTTGCCTGTACGGAAGCCACATCAATTTGCTTGATAAAAGCAGCACCCACCAGGTTGCCATTGCAGCTAGCAGCCACTATTATTCATACGATGTAGTTTGATTGTTGCTGCTGTGTTGTGGTTATCACAAGAACAATTTCTCAGTACAGCATATGGGAGAGGTAGTAGTAGTTGGTGGCATGTGATGCAAGAAAACAAGTGTATGAGCTTATGCAGCATCAGCCAAAAAAAATTTAAAAAAACAATTCCCTCTAAATGTTTGTCCAATTCCTCCTCAAATTTATTTAACCTATTGATTTCCACAAAGACAGATGGAAGTTTGTTCTAGCACTGGCTAAAGGCAAATTTCCACACATGTCTTCTACATTTGTCTTTCCTCAGTTTGAATTTATGCTCCCTTAGGTTCGTAATCTGAACAAGTGGAAGAATCCATCGGAATTCGGCGTGCTCAACCCATTCAACGCCTTAAACACCTCAATCAGATCACCGCGCAGGTGCCTAGTCTCCAGCCACTGCAATTTGCAGAACTTAAGCCTCTCTTGGTAAGAGGATCCCTTCATTCCCCGCACCAATCTTGTTGCCCTTCTCTGTACACGCTCAAGCAAATTTACATCCTTCCTAAAATGAGGCCTCCAGACCTGTACGCAATACTCAAGGCATAGCCTGACCATTGCCTTATACAGAGGGACAAACACCTCCTTTTCCCTGCTAACAAAATTAGCATTAGCATTAGTAGAGGCATTTGATGCAAGAAAGCAAGCTTATGCAGCATCAGCCAAAAAAAAAGAAAAAAAAAAAACCCACTTCCACTTCACCCCTCTGTTCGTTCAAAATACCTGTCCAGCTGAGCCTTAAACTTATTTAGGCTATCAACCTCCACCACAAGGGATGGAAGTCTGTTCCACCAACCAACCACCCGCTGGCTAAAGGCAAATTTCCGCACGTCTATCCTACATCTGTCTTTCCTCAATTTGAATTTATGCCCTCTCAGGTGATTTTTCTGAGCTAGAGGAAGAATCCCATCAGCATTGAGCATGCTTAAACCATTCAAGGCTTTATACACCTCTATCAGATCACCTCGCTGGTGCCTAGTCTCCAGACACTGTAATTTGCAAAACTTAAGCCTTTCTTCGTAAGAGCACCACTTTGTTCCATTCACTAATCTTGTTGCTCTTCTCTGTACTCGTTCCAGCAGCTCTACATCCTTCTTGAAATGAGGCCTCCAGACCTGTATACAGTACTCTAGGTGTGGCCTGACCATTGCCTTATACAATGGAATAATTACCTCCTTATCCCTGCTGGAAAAATTCCTGTATATCATTGACAATACTCTATGAGCTACTCTTGCAGCCCATCTGCACTGTTCAGAGAACTTCATATCTGCATGCACAACTACCCCCAAGTCCCTTTCATTCTCTACCACTGTCAGTGTAGTACCACAGAGTTGATGCGTTGCTCTGGGGTTGCTGTTTCCCATGTGTAGTACTTTACATTTGTCAATGTTAAACTTCATTTGCCACCTCTCAGCCCATCTGCTCAACCTTTCCAGATCCTGTTGCAGCAACATAGTGTCAGTAGTGTCCTTGACAACCCTGCCAACCTTTGTATCGTCTGCAAACTTGGACATTAAGCTTGATATACCATCATCAATATCATTTATAAATACAGAAAACAATAATGGACCCAACACTGAGCCCTGAGGGACTCCACTAATAACATTAGTCCACGATGAGCAGTGTCCATTGATTACCACTCTGTCTTCTCCCCCTCAACCACCCCTTTATCCATAGCAGCAATTTGCCTCCAATGTCACACTGCTCCAATTTGTGTAGCAGTCTTCCATGTGCAACAGTATCAAAAGCCTTTCTAAGATCCAAGTATATAATATCAAAGTTATTCCCTGCATCCAGTTCTTTTGTGACTGCATCATAGTATCCAATCAAGTTGGTCAGGCAAGACTTCCCCTTAACAAAACCATGCTGTGTCTGAGCTATAACTGAAGTCTTGTCTAAATGATCCTGCAGTGCTTCTTTAACCAGTGCCTCCATTAATTTTCCTGGAACAGAAGTTAAGCTCACAGGTCTATAATTACTTGTGTCAGCCTTTGATCCTCCTTTGTGAATTGGGGTCACATTTGCACATTTCCAGTCTATGGGTACCTCCCCTGAGTCCAAAGAAGCTCTCATAATTATGGCTAAGGGTTTGCTTACTTCCTTTGCTGCCTCCTTTAATATAACTGGATAGATCCCATCCACCCCGGGTGCCTTTCTTGTGTTTATCTTCAACAGTTTCTCCTCCACTTTACTCCCAGTTATTTCAAGATTCTGTAGCTTACTGCTGCAGTTGAATACACCTCTGGCATTCCCCTTGCTGAATAACTCCTCATGTGTGAATGTCGATGCAAAATATTCATTTAGTTTGTTAGCTACCTGAGCAGGATCATCAACAGGTTGACCCATCAATATCAAGTGGACCAATCTGATTCATCCCCTTCCTTCTAGAGTTTACATAAGTAAAAAACTCTTTGCTGTTTTTCTTTGCATCCCTTGCCAAGGATTTCTCGTAATCTGCCTTCGCCTGCCTAACCTCCTTTGTAACTTGGTTGCATATCAACTTGTATCTGTCATAGGCTTCTGTGTCATGTGTTAATTTGTAAGTATCCCATGCATTTTTCTTCTCTGCCATCTCTGCCATATGCCTCATTAGTTCATCTGACATCCATTTTGGCCTAAACCTTGAACAATATTTCTTAGTTGGTATGTAAAGCCTAGTAGCTTCCAAGATAAGTTCTTTGAATGCTTCCCATTTTGAATTTGCTGTTGGTAACATCATCAGTTGGTCCCACTGTATAGAATTTAAATACTGTCTCAGTCCATCGTAGTCGCCTTTACGGAAGCAATAACCCTTCCCTTTACCCCTAATGGTAGTTACCTCTTTGAGTAAATCCCACTTCAGCACACTGTGATCACTGCCACCTAGTGGTTCATTTATCTGCAGATTCTTAATGCATGAAGAATCACTGCTGATAATCAAATCAAGAGTATTACTCCCTCTAGTTGCCTCCCGAACATGCTGATGTAGAAAACAATCATCCAATAAATCCACAAAAGCCCTGCTAGTGCGTGAGTAACCAGCCCCCAAATTCCAGTCAATATCTGGGAAATTAAAATCTCCCATTATAAGACTCTCTGATTTACTGGCCCACTCTATTTCCCTGTACAGTTCCTTATTATACTCATCAGAGTCATCAGGCCTATAGCACACTAATACTCTCAATTTTGATCTCCCAATGCTTATGTCACACCAAACTGACTCAACACTGCACTGTCCAGCGATGTCGACTGGCTTCACTTCCTTGGTTTTTATGTGTTTCTTAACTAATAGCATAACCCCTCCCCCCTTCCTATCCTTTCTGTAGACGTTGTACTCCCCAAATTGCAGTTCTGCATCCCTTATATCAGTGTGACACCACGTCTCTGATATCCCAACAATATCTGCCTTTGATGTTTTGAGCAATACCTCAAATTCATCAAATTTATTTACCAAACTCCTAGCATTGGTTTACACACAAGTATACCTGCACCTGTTTCTATTCTTAGCTACCCTAACACAACCCATGTGTTTACTTGTACCGCAATGGCTCCCAGCAGTCTCTGAAATACCATGCATCTTGTTTTTCAGGCTTCTGCTCATTCTAATAGAAGCAGTGCAAGAATCTCTTTCACCTCTGCCAGTGGCTACTGTCAATCTATTGGTCTTTGTCTCCCCCCCAAGCTAGCAGTTTTCCGACCCACCTAACACTGCCTCGATAGCATCAGCAAATATTCTTGCACCCTTTCTATTTAAGTGTATCCCATCCCTGTAGAAGCAATCTCTCCTGTTAACAAGTACAGTCCAGGCTGAAAAAAATTCTACCCCTTGAGCCTTGCACAATCTTTCCAGGGCCGAATTGATCGACAAGGCTCTCATCATATACTCCCTCCTATCGTGTCTGGGCAGAATTGCAGACACTTTCAAATTCAACCTTAATTCTCGGCTTTTGTTCAGCAGTGAATTCCTGTATATCATTGACAAACTCCCATGAACTGCCCTGGCAGCCTGTCTGATTTGTTCAGAAAACTTCATATCTGACTGCACAATTACTCCCAAGTATTTTTAATTTTCTACCACCTTAAGTGTAGTACCACACAGTTGGTATGTTTCTCTGGGGTTACATCTACCCATATGCAGTACTTTTCATTTGTCAATGTTAAACTTCAATTGCCACTTCTCAGCCCATCTGCCCAAATTTTCTAGATCCTGTTGCAGTAGCATACTGCCATTACTGTCATTAACAACCCTGCCAACCTTTGTATCATCTGCAAACTTCGACAATAAGCCTGATATACCTTCTCTATATCATTGATAAATATACAAAACAATGGTGGACCCAACACCGAACCCTGTGGGACACCACTAATAACATTAAGGCACAAAGAGCAGCACCCATTGATTACCACCCTCTGTCTTCTCCCACCCAACCATCCTTTTATCCATTGTAGCAACTTACCCTTAATACCATTGTGCTCCAATTTATACAGTAGTCTTCTATGTGCAACAGTGTCAAAAGCTTTCCTGAAATCCAAGTATATTATATCAAAATTATTTTTTGCATCCAATTCTTTTGTATCCACATCATAATATCCAATCAAATTTGTCAGACAAGACTTTCCCTTAACAAACCCATGCTGTGTCGGAATTATTGCTGCAGTCTTGTCTAGGTGATCCTGCAATGCATCTTTAACCAGTGACTCCATTATTTTACCTAGAACAGAAGTTACACTAACTGGTCTGTAATTATTCATGTCACCCTTTGTGAATTTGGGATACATTTGCAGATCTCCAGTCTGTGGGGACTTCCCCTGAGTACAAGGGAGATCCCCATGTGAAGGGTTTGCTTACTTCCTTTGCCACCTCCTTATAACTGGATAGTCCCATCCACCCCAGGTGCCTTTCTTATGTTTAACTTCAACAATTTCTCATCCACTTTGCTCTGTTATTACAAAATCATTAAGCACCCTGCTACAATTTAATAACCTTTTGGCATTTTCAAAACTCCTGATGTGAATGTAGATGCAAAATACTCATTCAGTTTGTTTCCGGCACCTCCGTAGCCAGGTGGGAAGGAGCAGCAGTGCGTAGCACACGTTTCTTGATTAGACTGGGGTTCGAGCCCGTCACCACCAAATATGGAGGATGCGGAAAGGTCAGGGAATGACCACCGCATATTCCCGGAGCAATATAGCCTTAGTTGCTAATGCTCCTAAAAACCAAATAATAACAATAGAATATATCAGTTTGTTTCCTCTCTGAGCAGGATCATCAACAATCGAACCATCGATATCAAGTGGACCAATCAGATTCATCCCCTTCCTGTTTTATTTTAAATAAGTAAAGAAATCCTTGCTGTTTTTCTTAGCATCCTTTGCCAAAGATTTCTCATAATCTGCCTTCGCTGTCTAACTTGATTACAGACTAGCTTACATCTGCCATAGACTTCTGTGCCACGAGTCTCATTAGTTCATTTGACAACTATTTAGGCCTAAACCTTGAACAATATTTCTTAGTTGGTATGAAAAGTCTAGTAGCATTCCAAGATTCTTTGAATGCTTCCCACTTAGAATTTGCAATTGGTAACATCATCAGTTGATCCCACTGTACAGAATTTGAAAACTGTCTGAGACCACTGTAGTCACCTTTGCAGAAGCAAAAACCCTTTCCTTTACCCCTGATGGTAATTATATCTTTTAAGTAAATCCCACATCAGTACACTGTGATCACTGCCACCTAGGTGGTTCCTTTATCTGCAGATTCTTAATACACGAAGGATCACTGCTGATAACCAGATCAAGAGTATTATCCTCTCTGGTTGCCGCTCGAACAGGCTGCTGCAGAAAACAATCATCCAGTAAATCCACAAAAGTCTTACTAGTGTGCGAGTGGCCAAACCACAAGTTCCAGTCAATATCTGGGAAGGTAAAATCACCCATTATAAGACATTCTGATTTACTAGCCCACTATTTCTCTGTACAATTGTTCATTGTACTCATTCGAGTCATTAGGCATATAACACCCTCCTACTCTTATTTTTGCTTTCACAGTGCTTATGTCACACCAAACTGACTCATCAGTGCACTGTTCTTCTATATCAACTGGATGCACTTCTTTTGATTTTATGTTTTTCTTAATTAACAGCATAACACCTCTTTCCTTCCTATCCTTTCAGTACACATTTTACTCCCCAAATTCCAATTCTGCATTCCTAATATCTGTGTGACACCACGTCTCTGATATCCCAACAATATCTGCCTTTGATGTCTTGACCAACACTTCAAATTCATCAAATTTATTTACTATACTTCTAGCATTGGTATACATGCACCTATTTTTATTTAGTTACCCTAACACATCCCATATACCCACTTATTTCACGATAACTGCCATCAGTCCCTGAAACCCCAGTACCCCTCGCTTCAGTCTGCTTATTCTAATAGGAGTAGTGCAAGAATCACCTTCACCTCTACCTGCAGCTACTTTTAACCTTTTAGTCTGTGAATCCCCCCAAGCTAGTAGTTTTCCGATCCACCTAACACTGCCTCGATAGCATCAGCAAATATCCTTGTTCCCTTTCTATTTAAGTGTATCCCATCCCTATAGACACAGTCTCTCCTGTTAAGCACAGACCATGTTGGAAAAAATTCTACCTCTTGAGCCTTGCACATTCCCTCCAGGGCCAAATTGATTGACAAGGCTCTCATCATGTACTCCTCCTATCGTGTCTGGGCAGAATTGCAGATACTTTCAAATTTATCCCTAACTCACGACTTTTGCAACATTGACCTGTACTTGTTAAGTAAATCTGCATATCTCCTACTCTTAATGTCACTGGTGCCAACGTGTACAACAATATCACCCTTTGTGCCCTTAAAAGGTGGTTGTATAGGTTTTAAGGACACCATTCAATTGTAGAATGTTAATCCCTTTAGCTCTTAATTCATGTTAATTGGACTACCCATTAATTGAGAACTAAAGGGATTAACATATCAAAATTCAGTGGAATGTTAATCCCTTTCATTCATTTCACAATAAAGCTTTATCTTTATGGTTGTAAACATGTCGCCATTTATTTATGTTAAGTATTGTTGAATAAATGAAAAAGATATTTTGTTTTCTTATAAAAAATAATTATTTGTGATTAATATATTTAAAATTCATTAAAAAATTAATGATTAATAATTACTCTAGCTATTTGTAATCCCCATCCCCAACATGCAGTCTTCCTCACAATATGGCCATAAACACTAGTATGAGGCCGCTACAAGTTTTCCCCAATAAGAATTTTTTGACTCAGTCCGCCTTTAATTGCAACAAAGACCTAAGGTACAGTTGGATTTCAGTGTGCACTGCTCATTATCAGATTTACAGAGGAGTAGAAAGAGGGCTAAAGCAATAACCCCTCCCCCATGATTACTCTTTATCCTGGTCCTCTACTTCCATTGTTTTTTTTTTTTTTTTTTTTTTTGTAATAGCATTAGTAGAGGCCCATGATGGAAGAAAGCAAGCTTATACAGCATCAGCCGGAGGAAAAAAAAAAAAAAAAAAAAACCTTCCCATTTCACTGATCCATTCATTCCAAATGTTTGTCCAGTTCTGCCATGAATTTATTTAAGCTATCAACTTCCACAACGACAGATGGAAATTTATTCCAGCAGTCAACTACATGCTGACTAAAGGCAATCTTCCACACATCTATTCTGCAACTGTCTTTCCTCAGTTTGAATCTATGCCCCTCAGGTTTATAATCTGAGCAAGAGGAAGAATCCCATCAGCATTAAGCCTGCTCAATCCATTCAAGGAATTATACACCTCAATGAGATCACCCCACAGGTGCCTAGTCTCCAGAAGCTGCAATTTTCAGAACTTAAGCTTTTCTTCATAAGAACACCCCTTTGTTCCCTTTCTGCCTTTCTCTGTATTCATTCTAGCAACTCTACATCCTTCCTAAAATGAGACATCCAGACCTGTATGCAGTACTCAAGGTGTGGCGTGACCATTGCTGTATACAAAGGGATGATCACCTCCTTATTCCTGCTTGCAAAATTCTTGTACATCATTGACAAGACCCCATGACCTACTCTGGCAGCCTGTTTGCACTGCTCAGAAAACTTCATATCTGACTGCACAATTACACCCAGGTCTCTTTCATTCTTCACTACCCTGAGTGTAACATCACATAGTTGGCACATTTCTCTGAGGTTACTGCTATCCATATGCAGTACTTTACATTTGTCAATGTTAAACTTCAGTTGCCACTTCTCAGCCCATCTACCCAACTTTTCCAGATCCTGTTGCAGCAGCATACTGTCATTATTGTTATTAACAACCCTGCCAACCATTGTATCATCTGCAAACTTTGACATTAAGCTTGATATATCTTCATCAATATCACTGATAAATATACAAAACAATGGGCCCAACACCAAACCCTGAGGGACATCACTAATAACATTGCTCTCTTGTCTAAATGACCCTGCAATGCTGCTTTAACCAGTGACTAATTATTTTCCCTGGAACAGAAGCCAAACTAACAGGTCTCTAATTACCCGTGTCACCCTTTGTGAATTGGAGATACGTTTGCGCATCTCCAGTCCGTGGGGACCTCCCTCGAGTCCAAGGATGCTCTCGTAAGTAGTTTAGGTAAATAGGCTTAAGAAGTTTTTGATTATACCATGTATACTGGGGCATGCCAATGTCCAGTCCCCAAAATGTATTTTTGTTGGTGTGCTATGTGTATGTGGTCAGATGGCCCGTTTTCTGTGAAAAAGAAAATTTTTCTGGCTTTGGCCATTTCCAGGTTACAAACAAAAGTTTCTTTCTTTAATAGTAAGACCTCATTATTCAAGTATGAGCATTATATAGCAGCTTACGAACCGCCATTACATTTCAGGCAGCAAATGTTACTGGTAAGCTTTGCATCCAAAGTTTGGAACCTCCCAGCACATCATGTTTGACTACATCTCTTTGAATCTCAATGAATGATACTATTATACAGAAGTAATTTTTATTCTGACAAGCCTGCAGGCATTAGACTTGATGAGATTACCTTAAACTGGAATTACTAGGATTAACAACTATCTGTTAAGATGTAAACCTGTTCAATGCTCCACTGACTCCAAATGTGATCCTGATTTAATTAATACAGGTAAAGAAGTTTAACTGTTTTAGGTGGAGCATCTTTCTTTTCCAATGGTGGATCTTTTGAAAAATTACTGATTTTTTACCTCAAAGGAATTTTTGCTCCCCTTGCTGTCGCACACACCCAAACGTATGCCGATACTTTGAAGCCAGCATAACAACAGGTGCTGTTGCAATTTTACTTGCTCAGATAATTTTGACCTCTCTACCAAGAGAGTTTAGCAATTTCTCTGCAGGACTTTTTGCCATTTACCTAGCACTTACCTTTAGACTTGGCGCACAATAGCCATAGATGCTGATGTGCCATTAAACTCCAAACAAACAAACAACCAACCAACCTAGCACTTTCTCAAATCAGCACACGGCATATCTTCTTATTTTGGCTCTTTATATGGAATGAAATACACACTAATCGTCCTCTGCTGGAACACAAGATCAAAATTGATCCATCCTGCTGGAATACAAGGAAATGATGGGCAGATCAGGCAGCAAGACAATTTAAATTGCCTATATTGCAAATATACCATATGAAAGGTCTGCTAACAGGAGAGATTGTTTCTACAGGGATGGGGTATCCTTAAATAGTAACGGGGCAAGAATATTTGCTGATGCTATCGGGGCAGTGTTAAGTGAGTCGGAAAACTACTGGCTTGGGGGAGGGATTCACAGACTAATAGATAAACTGTAGCCACAGGCAGAGGTGAAAGTGATTCTTGCACTGCTTCTATTGGAATGAGCAGCATCCTGGAAAGCGAGGTACTCTGTACTGGAGATGTGCAAACGTATCCCCAATTCACAAAGGGTGACATGGGTAATTACAGACCTGTCTAACTTCTGTTCCAGGGAATATAATGGAGTCACTGGTTAAGGAAGCGATGCAGGATTATCTAGACAAGACTGCAGTTATAGTTCAAGCACAGCATGGGTTTGTTAAGGGGAAGTCTTGTCTGACAAATTTGATTGGATACTATGATGTGGTCACAAAGGAACTGGATGCAAAGAATAATTTTGATATCATGTACTTGGATTTTAGGAAAGCTTTTGATACTGTGGTACATGGAAGACTACTCTACAAATTGGATCAGTATGGCAGTTAGGGCAAACTACTACAATAGATAAAAGGATGGTTGAGTGCAAAAAGACAGATGGTGTCATGGACTAATGTTATTAGTGGAGGATCCAAAGTTTCGGTGTTAGGCCCATTGTTGTTTTCAGCATTTATGAATGATATTGATGAAGGTATATCAGGATTAACGTTTGCAGACAATACGAAGGTTGGCAGGGTTGTTAATGACAGTAATGATAGTACACTACTGCAATAGGATCTGGAAGAGTTGAACAGATTGGCTGAGAAGTGGCAATGAAGTTTAACATTGACAAATGTAAAGTACTGCATATGGGTAGTGCAGAATGAAAAGAACCCGGGGGCAATTGTGCAGTCAGATATGAAGTTTTCTGAGTAGTGCAAAAAGGCTGGAAGAGTAGCTCAATGTGTCTTGTCAATGATATCCAGGAATTTTGCTAGCAGGGATAAGGGGATGATTATCCCCTTATATAAGGAAATGGTCAGGCCACACTTGAAGTACTGTATACATGTTTAGAGGCCTCATTTTAGGAAAGATGTAGAGCTGCTGGAACGAGAGAAGGGCAACGAGATTGATGAGTGGAACAAAGGATTGGTGTCACCAAGAAAGGCTCAAGTTCTGCAAATTGCAGCTTCTCAATCAGATCACCTGCGAGGTGATCTGATTGAGGTGTATAAGGCCTGGTGATCCGATTGAGATGTATAAGGCCTTGAATGGGTTGAGCAAGCTGAATGCTGATGGGATTCTTCCTCTTCCTCAGATTACTCACCTGAGGGGACATAAATTCAAACTGAGGAAAGACAATTGTAGAATAGATGTGCAGAAATTCGCCTTTAGCCAGCAGGTGGCTGATAGTTGGAACAAACTTTCATCTGTTGTTGTTTAGGTCAGCAACTTAAATAAGTTGAAGGCAGAACTAGACAAACATTTGTAGTGAATGAATGGGTGAAATGGGAAGGGGTTTTTTTTTGGCTGATGCTATATAAGCTTGCTTTCTTGCATCATATGCTTATGCTATTCACAATGACAAAAAAAAATAAAAAAATAAAAAAAATACCAATACCAAACTTGTTAAAATTAAAGATGCAGCTATCCTTCCATGCTTAGTGAGCATCAAGAAAACAAGCAAGAAGTGGTCCTTGATGCAGCATAAATTAGACTCACTCATAGAAACCATTACCTTCACAGAAGTGAGAATTTGCAGTTTAATCTGTCATAATCTTCTTACAGTAAAACATTTTACTTCACAGCCCTTAGCATATAAGGTGAGAAACATTTTTATCTCTCAGAAATCTACTAGTACATATAATGCTGAAGCACACCTTGAAAAATGAAGCGAATGCAAGTAAATTCTCCACCTTTCTGAAGAAGATACATAATTTTTCTTGCTTCTGATTCGGTTTATATTATGGTCGTCATGACAAAACCTCTTATATAAAATCATTTATTTCCATCTAATAAAGTAAGGGCAGTAGCCCAATACAGCCAAACTAGAGGATACATAAATTAAATTAAAATAATAACACATGAAATATGTAAATGTAGCTTTAACAAAGGAATAAAATAAAAATATAACGAGCTTAATGAAGCTGGAGATAAGTCAGCAAAAAGTTAAAAGTCAGATATGAGAAAAATTAAAATACTCTTTCTGTACATACTGTCATGAATGTAAACATCAAGACCAAGATCAAAGCAGGTAACTAGCTTGACAGAGTTGTGGATAAATACAGAATAAAATCTTTTTATTCTGAATGGTTCTGTTTGTTCCGAAGACTGAAGAGACGACTGGCTTAGGTGGAATTTGCCAATAAAGCACATCCTAGATGTTAAAGAAGTCACTTTGGCCAGTGATCAGAATTGGAAAACACTGAATGTCTTTATGGCTTTACATTGCCAGTGAACGGTAACAGGCACTATTTCATTTCGTTGGTACAATTGGTGTTGAGATGACACAATAGGATGTCCAAGCTTGATATTTAACCATCTGATGAGAAAATATTCAGCTGACATGATAGGCTGAAGAGCAGATTCGAGATGAAAGACCAGATTAGTGATGCACAGAGAAAATGAGGTAGGATATAGATGGCAAAATATTTCCATATAGTGTTTTGATTGTGAATGAGAGCAAGGTTGCACTTCATAAGCCAAAATGCTGTTAGAGTGGTAGATTGAAGCTTTGTGCAAAAACGACCAAGAAAAGAAGTTTAAAATTCAGATGTTCTTCTAATAATTTAATTCGGTTTACAGGGGGAATTAATTTAGATGGGATTCTAACTTGTAGGAAAGAGCAAATGGTAGATCTTTGGTCTTTGATGGATTGACATACAAACCAAAATATGCAATATAATCCAGGAAACTGTCAATCAGTTGTTGAGCCTTACACAATGAATTGAAAAGGCTGACACTGCCAGAAATGGCTGGAAAAGCCAGGAAAATATTATCAGCAATAAGAGCTGAAGTTCTGGTGGCTCAAAAGAAAAAGAAAAGAGTATGACCAATAAAAACAGGACCAGGAGGGCTTCTACTTGGGGCAGTCCTAAGCAAATATTTGAAATATAGGTTGAAGATTTGTTAAACATAAGAGTGCAATCATAAAGTAACTTTGAACCACTTCCAGCAGGGATCCTGAGATGACAGAAAACAAACTTCCATCTGTCGTAGAAGTTGATAGCTTAAATAGATAGAAATCTATTTAATCTTAAATAGAAAAAAAAGGCAGAACTAGACAAACATCTGGAGTGAATGAATGGATGAAATGAGGGGGTTTTTTTTGTTTTTTTCTTGGCTAATGCTATATAAGCTTGCTTTCTTGCATCATGTGCCTTTACTAATGCTAATTCTGGAGTAAAGATAACGGGACCAACAGCAAGTGAGTTGAAGATGGTGTTGATATCAAGGAAGAAGCAGTGTGCAGATTTTACTTTTGTACCAAGTTGTGTAAATCATAGAAATAAGTTGAAGATACATTTCAGCTGAACATGCTGAGATGACATAGTGAATTTATGTTGGTCTAGAAAGCAGTTTTAAGAGAATTTTGCCTGAAAGCAAGTCAAGGGAAGCAAATAGATATAACCCTGAAGTCATTTGGCTCCTGTGGTTTTTTTTGCATGCTTGGGGACAGGAGTTACTAGGTAGCATTTCCAGTCTGGAGGTACATAAGTTTAGGCAAGAACTTGATTGTAAAATTTTGTCATGATGGCTAGAAAAAAAAAAAAGCTGCCAATTTGGGGACAGCAGTTGAGGATACCATCTGGTCCCACTGCAGAGAAGTTTGAACAGGAGTTGATCAGATAAATTTAAGTTAAAATACGAAATTGAATTGCAGTTTAAGATAGCATATCACAATGTGAAGAGTCTTTGAACATAGGCACTGCATGGGTGGATGAGATAAGACCAAATCTGGTAACATAATCTGCCTCTAGCTGGATGTCTTGAGTGATGAATTTTTGTGAAAAGATCCATTTTCCATTTTGAAACCAAAAATTTATAAATTCTGTTAGGGCTGTTTCCTTAGTGGTATTAAACAGGGAATGGTGAGCTGAAAAATCAGCATTTGTCTTGTGTGGGGATGCCTTCTAAACTTACAAATTACTTTTTGCTTGTTCCGAAAAAAAACAGTTGATTAGTTAGATGTCTATCATGGTTTGTCTTGCAAGAAGAACTGGCACCATGTGAAATAAAAGCAATAATACATTGTCACATGAAATAAAAGCAAGCCAATCAAAACCAGGCATTAGGGAGAGGAAACTAATGGCAGACTTATCAGGGACTTTGCAAGATTTTGGTTCAGGAAAAGTGGTGATAAAACTGGCTTGTCTAGAGACTTACAGAAAGGTCTTGGAGTCATAAGATGGCCAGATACTGTGAAGGTGACTTGTAGGGAAAGGTTTGATGAAAACAGCAACCTGGTATTAGAAAAGATAGTGTCTAACATGGCAGCACTCCCAGTAGGTGGGAAAGCAGCTTCATTTGGCTAGGCAAGTAAGTGGCAGTGGGAAGTGAATCACAAAGGTTAAAGTCACCAACACAAATATTGAATGGTTTAGTGGTGATAATTAACCAGGAGTTGATATCATAAAACTGACCAATGGACACAGGAGGAGCACAATAAGCCATGACAAGGATGGGGGTGAAACAAATGTGGATGCAAACAGCTACAGCTTCAAGTTGAGAAGTCTGATACAATACTGTGTTGGGGGATGACAGGATGAGCTATGAAGGTGAAATAACATATACCACCACCACTCTCAGTTGGTTTTCACACGATGTTTGAAAATAAAAGTTAAAATTAGGGGAAAGAGTGCCTAAGTCACTTTCAGGTGTAAGGTCACACCTCGCCAACTGCAATAAACTGGAGTCTTCAATGACAAGCAGATCCAGAAGAGTATGAATCTTGTTCCGGAAGCTCCTAGCAAAAAGGAAGAAAATGCTGACTTCACAGATTTGTGCACATGGGATGGAATGACTGTTGTCAAGTGCTGATGGTGACTGTTGTAGAAAGTGGGACTGCAACATGACCATGAGATGGATCGATCACTAGAGCAAACAAAAATTAACCCTCAGGGCAGGTGAGAGTTAGTATAAATGATACCAAAGACGAGCACTCTCATCTGATGCCCAATAGTGTCTTTTTGCCATGTCATGAACGGAGATGCTTCAACTTAGCCAGTACCTGATAAATAACGTGTTGAAGCCAGTAGGCGCTCTGAAGCATGAGGGGTGTAAGTTTATCATAACTAAAATGGCAACACATTGTCTTATTAAACTCCACAGATGGAAAGGAAATGGATATGATAGCATCTTATATATAGTGAGTGGGTAGAGTACACTGCATCTGTAGAGTTAGCAGATTTGTGGTAAACTGCAAATTTACAGTTTACTTTGGCTGAATATATATGCTAACTGAAAAGAAGCAGACTTGGGGAATCTAGTGAATGATTAAGCTTATACAATGTAACGGATGAAAAAACTAATGAGAGAGATCTTCATCAACATCTTTCCAAAAATAACAAGAAGACATTGCATACAAAGATTTTATTTTAGAAAAAATAAATACAGCAAAATAATACTGGATTATATAGAATTTTTTTCCCTTATCACAAGGGTGATAAGAAATTTAATTGATCCACCAGTAGGCACTCTATTGAACATGTTCAACACAGCTCATTAAATTTAAAACTTATACTAAAATAATATTGCCGCAACCAACAACTAATAAACATAAAGTTTATTAAAACAAAATATATTATTAAAAATAAAACATAAGACTAAGTAAAAAATTAAAATTAAGATAAATTACAAAACATTAAAATGTGAATTAAATTAAAAGCTGTAAAACCAAGCAGATAAGTCAAATAGCAAATATTCGTTCTATTTATGGGCATAAAGTTTATGACAAAAAAATAAATAAAATTATCAGTTGTGGCAGTGTTATTTTAGTATGTTTAACCCCAATGCTTGAGTCCATTTCTGTAATGTTAAAATTATGTCCACTGTGAATTTTAATATACCCCCAATATGGTTTTCAGTTTCAATCTACATCAATACTTTAACTGTAAAAAATTCATATTAGTATTATTCCTTTCTAGTTTTGGTTTTTTGCTTCTCTTTCTGTGGTATTGAGAATTTTTTTTTTTTTTTTTTGATAACAGGACTGCTGTTACTAACAATATTATTTATTCTTATCCAATATAATTTCAGAATAAAAAAAATAAAATTCTAACGTTAACCATTTTAAAATGTTCCTTGACTTTTTTCCTAAAAATATTCAATGTATTACAATGCCAGCATACCAGTTAATGTGACTTTTTTTTTAGCATACCCACAGGATGGTTAAATATATACAACACAGTAAATGTACTTGCCAAAAGTGACTGGACACCTGCATGTTTCACAAAGAACCTTTACCCTATTTTTTTAACCTATTTAATAATGTGTTGGCCCACGTGTGGCCTTAATTACTGATGTAGACTCTGAAAGAATTTTTAATAACATAAATGTGGCATTTTGGCCTACAAACATGGTGATTAACATTTTTCCCAAAACCAAAGATCTGGTCATTCTAAAGGCATTTAGTGGGGGTTCAGATTGTGGTTTTGGCCAAAGCAATGAAATTTTGGTCCATCATGTATTAAAACCAAGTTATTACAGGCTGTGCAGTACATGGTGTGGTGCATTGTTATGTTGAAACAGAAAACAGTCCTCCTCGTACTGCCACCACAATGTAGGGAGAGTGGAATTGTCTAGAATGTCAGTGTACCACATAGCACTCATTGTTCCAGGAACAATAATCAATGGACCAAGCCCAAACCATGAGAAATGATCTCAGATAGTGACAGCACCTTGGCTGAATTTCATAACATAACCTAACCCTGACTGATACACTGCTGTCCATCACTCATTTAGAGAAGTCTCGGTGACAACTGGAAAATTTCTGAAGTCTTTTCAATTGAGGCTGTACTTTGCCAACCTGAGGTGAAAGGGATACCTTGAGTTAATCTGTGCCTTTCAATGGGCATAACATGCAAGTTGGCCCAAAAACACTTCTATAGACAACTACATAATATTTACGTGGATATGAGCAGCAAGTGTCGTTAAAATGTAATAATTTGGATTTGAAATCTATACTTTAACTGACAAGTATATATATAGATCATTATGGAGCTTTCATACCTAAAATACCTGTGTGCGGTGTCCTTTTGAGCTTAGTGATATGAATTCCCATTCAGCTATATTTAGTTACAAAGTAAGTTAACTGCAAATGAACATTTCAGGAAAATTTTCTATTTTAATTGGTATACAATCCTGTAAAAATGGAGTCAACAGTGATATCTGTCTTAGGAACAATGAACCAAATTTTTTCTTTAATTTTAAAAATTTTTGGGTGATCATCAAGAAAATCATTATTTATAAAGTTACCATCTTTATCAAATAAATTTAAGTCAACAAACAATGCATTTCTCAAATGTGTTATATCCTTTAAATATGGAAATTTTAAAGATCCCTCAATAGCCTGTGCAAGAACTATGAAACTACAAGTATTATAATTGAACTTATTTTCACATATCTTTTCTTCTTCTCTGAAAGTAGATACTGAGCCATCAATAAGAGCATCACTAAGACATTCTGACTTAAAATCAGAATTTTCTATCTTCATCCGTTCAAAGAGTTCTTCAAGTGAGTTATCTGGAACAGATTTTCTCACTGGTTTATATATCAACTGTTCTTGTACTTCTTTTAAAGAAACAACACCAAGCAGCAGATGCTTGAAAATGATTAGAGCTTGAATTTGAAGGGGAAACATCTTTCCATATGCTGACTGAACCTGAAAAGTAAGAAAAATATTATACAGCTACTGTAATTTCATACATATAATTCTATTAAAAAAAAAAGTCACATTGGCGTCATGAAAAAATAAAACTTAATAATCATTACTGATTTGAAATTGCCATCTGCAATAGTTATAACTTGTAGATGTGTCTGGAATAGGAATAGGAATGAGATTCGTTCACTACTATTAGAAAAGGCATATGATGCAAGAAAACAAGTTTATGCAGGATCAGCCAAAAAAAAAAAAAAAATCCTCCCATTTCACTCATCTATTCATTCCAAATGCTTGTCCAGTTCAGCCTTAAATTTATTTAAGCTATCAACTTCCACAACAAGAGGTGGAGATGTTCCAGCAATCAGTCACCCGCTGGCTAAAAGCAAATTTACATCTATTCTACAACTGTCTTTCCTCAGTTTGAATCTATGCCCCTTCAGGTTCTTAATCTAAGCAAGTGGAAGAATCCCATCAGAATTGAGCTTCCTCAAACCATTCAAGGCCTTGTACACCTTAATCAGATCACATCACATGTGCTTAGTCTCCAGGCACTGCATACAGAACTTGAGCCTATCTTGGTAAGAGCACCCCTTTGTTTCCCTCACCAATCTTGTTCCCTTCTTTGTACTCATTCTAGCAACTCTACATCCTTCCTAAAGGGCGCTTCCATAGCCAGGTGGGAAGGAGCAGTAGTGCATAGCACACGCTTCTTGATTAGACCGGGGTTCAAGCCTGTCACCACCAAATACGGAGGATGCGGAAAGGTCAGGGAATGACCGCCGCATATTCCCGGAACAATATGGCCTTAGTTGCTAATGCTCCTAAAAAAAAAAAAAAAATAACAAATCCTTACTAAAATAAGGCCTCCAGACCTGTACACAGTATTCAACGTGTGGCCTGATAATTGCCTTGTACAATGGGATAATCACCTCCTTGTCCCTGCTAACAAAATTCTTATATATCATTAACAAGACTCCATGACCCTGCTCTGGCTGCCTGTCTGCACTGCTCAGCAAACTTCATATCTGATTGCACAATTACACCCAGATCTTTTTCACTCTCCACTTCCCTGAGTGTAGTACCACATAGTTTGTACATTTCTCTTGGGTTACTGCTACCCATATGCAGGTGACCCCTGCTTAATGCTGATAATTTTTTCCCAAAAAACAGAGTGCTAAGTGAATCACCTCTACGAGAGCGCCGTATTCCCGTAATGTAACATGTATTTGTGAGTCTCGTCTATGCCATAGGATATTTCCTAATCAATAATAAATGTTAGCGAAATGACGCACAAATGTCGGTCAAAATATTAAAAATTTGTACATATGAAATATTCTCCATTACACATTTATATAATTATGTGGTAAGTAACTACATTTCGTATCAAAGTTAAACTTAAAATGCCAATTAAAATCATGAATTTATTAATCCGATAGGCCTGGGCTGTTAAGTTTCGTAACTTCGGTCGATTTTGGGTTGTACTTTGGCTGTCTTCTTAGTAAACTAAAAGGGGTTTTACTTTAAAACCCCCGCAGCATTACCACCCAACAATAGAGTAAACTGATCCTTCGCCACTTTGAAGCATTGCATGTTGTTCTTCTTTTGATATGAAACTTCTTTTAGACATCTATCTTACTAGCTTTAAATGATTCCACATTTTTTTTTTTTTAAAGGTGAGCTTTCTTCAGATCATCATACATGCTAATCACTTTTTCTTTAATAATATTTACCGGAATTGTGCATTGGATATTATCTTCAATAAAATTATTTAGAAGTCTCCATTTCAGTTATAATAGCCGGTCTAGTTGCTTGCAATGGAACAGCTGTCTTTCCTGCTGCTAAAATTAATTCTTTATTTTTTATAATTGATCTTACGGTTGAATCTGCCAGTCTTAAATTATTGCACACATCCACTTGTTGTTGAACGGAATTGATTCGCTTCAAAATGTATAATTCAATTTTCAAATTCGGTATTTTTCTTACCTTAGTAGGCTTCGTACCGCATCCAGACATCGTTCCTTTTTAATTCTTATTTGCTATTATTAATCTTTGAAAATGTAACTGCATTGCATTAATCATGATACAATGTTCGAGTTAACTGTCCATTACGGACAAAGTCTAACATTGTACCGAGTGATGACCAGACTTCAGATAAATGCATATAACGCAAGTATTACAAGCAATATACTTGATCATTTTTTAAAATGTCGATCTCTGAACTACGTAATGTCACCATAGTGCAATTAAATTAGCGTAGGAGAAAATTTCACTGAGCGTGGGAAACTTTGCTTTTCATTTTCAAGCTATCGACTACATCAGATGAAACGTTTTCATTAAACATGCCAAAAATCCAATCTGTACGCTGGTAAAAGAGCGTTATAGTCAGTTGTGACAGCATTAGAATGAGATATGGGTTATAATATAAGAACAGCATTATAGCAAATCAGCGTAGAGTGAACCGTGTTATAACGAGGGCCTGCTAACTTTGCATTTGTCAATGTTAAACTTCAGTTGCCACTACTCGGCATATTTGCAGTAGCATACTGCCTTTACTGTCATTAACAACCCTGCCAACCTTTGTATCATCTGCAAACTTGGACATTAAGCCTGAGATACCCACATCGATATCATTGATGAATACACAAAACAACAATAGGCCCAGCACCAAACCCTGGGGAAATCCACTAATAACATTATTCCACAAAGAGCAGTGTCCATTTATTACCACTCTCTGTCGTCTCCCACTCAACCATCCCTTTATTAATTGTAACAACTTGACCTCAATGACATACAGCTCCAATTTGTAGAACAGTCTTCCATGTGCAACAGTATCAAAAGCTTTCCTGAAATCAAAATATATGATATCAAAATTATTTTTGCATCCAGTTCAAGTTAAACTAGCAGGTCTATAATTATTTGTTACCTTTTGAACTCCCTATGTGAATTTGGGATATTTTTGCACACCTCCAGTCCATGGAGACCTCCCCGGAGTCTAAGGAAGCTCTCATAATTATGGCTAAGAGTTTGCTTACTTCCTTTGCTACCTTCTTTAATATAGCTGGATCGATCCCATCCACCTGGGGTGGATGGGATCTATATTTAACTTCAACAATTTCTCCTCTACTTTGTGCCCTGTTATTACAAAATCACTTAGCTCCTTGTTAGAGTTTGATAAGTTTCTGGCATTCTTCTCCTTGTGTGTGAATGTAGATGCAAAATAATCATTCAGTTCAGTGGTGTCCAACCTACGACCTGCAGGCTGGATATGGCAGTGAATTTTTATGCAGCCCGTGCAGAAAGTGAACTAAAACAGCATTTTAAATTTTTTTAATTATCAAAAAAAAAATCTCATTAAATGTTTTGTTCAGTAAATGCTTTGTACTTAATAAAATTTTTGAATATTTTCAATTTTAGGTGTATCATTATATTTATTTATTCACCTTAATATTGAAAAGCAGTGATCCTTTTCAGGTTGTAAATTTTCTAAAGTGAGCATTTAAAAGCAAAAGTAAGGTTTTTTGTTTTTTTAATAGAGAAGTAGTTCGAATTTATCTCTCCTAGAAGTTCTTGCTGAGCATCTCCAAAAATTCATTTCTGTGGAGAGAAATTTATTTTCCCCTTGCCTCTTCAAAGTCCGAGTCTCAGATCCATATAATGAAAGGATTTTGTTTTTTTAAAAAAACAAGTCAGTCATATTTTTATAATTTTAATAAAATCTAAAAAATAAATCACTGACATAGATTTGTTGCACATAAAAGTGTTGGGAATTTGCATTATTTATATATAGCCTGAAAATAAAAAACAGTAGCATGAAAACAGAAACTTCCTTTTACATGTAACAAGATATGGAAAATTTAACACACTAATTTTTCTCGAATTACTCAGTGCTGCCTGTGAAACAAACCTAACTTTGAATATGGCCCTTATACGGGGAAAAGGTTGGACACCATTGATTCAATTTATCAGTTACCTGAGCATGATCATCAATAGTCAAACCTATGTTAAGTGGACCAATCTGATTCATCCCTTTCCTTCTAGAGTTTACATAAGCAAACTTTGCTGTTTTCCTTTGCATCCTTTACCAAAGATTTCTCATAATCTGCCTTCGCCTTCCTAACCTCCTTTGTGACTTAATTACCGACTACCTTAGGCTGCCACAGGCTTCTGTGTCACCTGATATAATTTATATGCATCACATGCATTTTCCTTCTCTGCCATGAGCCTCATTAATTCATCTGACATCCAATTTAGGCCTAATTTTGAACTATATTTCTTAGTTTGCATGAAAAGCCTAGTGGCCTCAAAGATTAAGTCCCTGAAGGCTTACCATTTAGAATTCACCAAATTCTAAATGGTAAGCCTTCAGGGAAGCCTAAATGGTGACTGTAGTCACCTTTACAAAAGCAAAAGCCTTTTCCCTTTACCCTTAACGATAGTTACATCTTTAAGTAAATTCCACATCAGTACACTGTGATCACTCTCACCCAGTGGTTCCTTTATCTGCAAATTCTTAATGCATGAATAATCACTGCTGATAATCAGATAGAGGCAACCCTCTGATTGCCCCTCAAATATGTTGCTGTAGAAAACAGTCATCCAATAAATTCACAAAAGTCCTGCTGGTGTCTAAGTGACCCATCCACAACTTCCAGTCAATAGCTGGAAAGTTAAAATCCCCTTTAATAAGACATTCTGATTTACTAGTCCTTTCTATTTCTCTGCACAACTGCTCATTGTACTAATCAGATTCATTAGGCCTATAACACACACCTACTCTCGTTTTCCCTTTCCCAGCACTTATGTCACACCACACTGACTCAGCATTGTATTATTCACCAATGTCAATTGGATGCACTTCCTTAGATTTTGTGTTTCTTAACTAACATCATAACCCCTCCTCCATTCCTGTCCTATCTATCCTTTCTGTACATATTGTACTCCCCAAAAATTCCAATTCTGCACTACTTATATCTGTGACACCACATCTCTGATATCCCAACAATATCTGCCTTTGAAGTTTTGACCAGCACTTCAAACTAATCAAATTTTTAACTATACTTCTAGCATTAGTGTACATGCAAGTATACATGTACCTGTTCCTACTCTTAGTTACCCTAACACACCCCATGTATTTACTTGTTTCACTATGACTCCCAGCAGTTCTCGAAATCCCCAGCAACTTGCTTTCCAGGCTGCTGGTCATTCTAAAAGAAGCAGTACAAGAATCACTTTTGCCTCTGCCTGGAGACACTGTTAATCTTTTAGTCTGTGTATCCCCCCAAGCCAGCAGTTTTCCGACCCACCTAACACTGCCTCGATAGCATCAGCAAATATTCTTGCACCCTCTCTATTTAAGTGTACCCAATCCCTGTAGAAGAGGCGCCTCCGTAGCCAGGTTGGAAGGAGCAACAGTGCGTAGCACACGCTTTTTGATTAGACCGGGGTTCGAGCCCGTCACCACTAAATACGGAGGATGCGGAAAGGTCAGGGAATGACTACCGCATATCCCGGAGCAATATGGCCTTAGTTGCTAATGCTCCTAAAAACCAAATAACAAACGAACAAACCCTGTGGAAGCAGTCTCTCCAGTTAGCAAGCACAGACCATGCTGAAAAAAATTCTACCCGAATTGACTGATAAGGCTCTCATCACATACTCCCTCCTCGTGGCTGGGCAGAATTGCAGACACTCAAATTCAACCTTTGCAGACACTCAAATTCATCCTTAACTTTTTTTTAACATTGACCTGTACTTGTTAAATAAATCTGCAGAGCTCTTATCCTTAAGGTCATTAGTGCCAATGTGTACAATAATATCACCTTTTGTGCCCTTAAAAGATGTTATCTTCTCTACTACGTCATCAACTTTTGCCCCTGGCAAACATACTCTGGTCCTGTTCCACCTATCCTCTTTGCAAAATATATTCCCCACCTCCCTAACAATAAATAGTTCATGTGGGACCACACATGAACTATTTATTTCGGAGGCAATCTTGAAGATTGTCTCTGTGTTGCCTGCTGCACAGGAGTGAGCGCTGGTGTTCAGTTGGGCAGCTGAGAGCTTGATGGGCCCCTCATATTAATTTCTTCGAAGGCTGATTAAGTTTAACTTTTACTGGATGAGTTAAGTGATTTTTAATCATAGGCAAAGTTGAGCAATGATGACCTGTAATGACTACATGCCTCTCAGCTAGATTTCAAATAGGATGTTAAAATGAAATGAGCATAATGATAATGTTTGATACACTGATTCCAGTTTGCTTCTCACAGTCCTGTAAGTTCAGATATGTGACTATGATTACAGGTATGAAAGAAAGCTGTTTAAGCATTGAGAACAGTTTGTTTTAAGTGAGTATGCATACATGTGACTAAATACAGTAAAGTAGAAATGCTTATTATGAGAGACAATTTAAAATAGTTAAAGTAAAAATAAGTAATATACGAGGAGTGGTACGAAAGTAATTCCCTCTATTTTTTTTTATTCAGAAAATTTAAATCCTACAACTACGCCTTTTACATCAGTTAATCTTCAATCATTAATAAACACTTAATTTTCACACAGTCACCATTTTCTATGCACTTCTGGCCTCTCTGAGTCAGATGCTGTATTCCAATCCTGTAAAAGTCTTTACTCTTGCTCCAGAGGGCTTTGCAAACACTGTGCTTGAGCTGGTTGTCGTCCACAAAATGGGTTCTACAGAATGCATCCTTCAACAGGCTAAAGAGATGATAATCGGAAGGTGCAAGATCCGGGTTATTGAGGGTGGTGAGGACGAACAGTGCACCCCAGTTCTGCAATGGTCTCCATCATGTGCAGACTGGTGTGGGGTCGCACGTTGTCATGGAGAAGAACCTCATTAAGGTTTTCGTTCAGTCAAACTCTACGGATGCAGGCTTTCAACTTTTTAAAATTTCCACATATCGATCAATCCAGTGCTTATTGTTGTTGTCACTGACATTACTGGAAGGCCATTTCAGGGCTTGTCAACACTCACTTTTCCCACTCTTAAAACGTTTTACCCAACATCTAACTGTACTCACATCTACAGTATTGTCACCATAAATATTTCTGAGATGTGTATGGATTTATATAGGCATCACTTCTTCCTTGGTAAGAAATTTAATCTCCACTCTTTGCTTAATACACATATCTGTAACATCCACCTTTTTGAATGCTGTGTATTGCACTCCCGAGACCAATCACAGCACCACTCAGTATGGTGAAACTAGAGACCTCTAGTGACCATTCAGTGACATGCAAAATGATCTACGGTGCCACATTTGAAAGCAAAAAATTAAGAGGCATTACTTTCGTACAGGTCCTCGTAGTTTACAGTTAAAAAGGGAGTGGAGTGCAGGACGTGAAACAGTGTACTAAAGGCCACTCTACCATCCAAAATAAGGTATAAAAGAAAGAAATAAAGATAAAAAATCACAAATGTCTAGAATCATGATATTTTATGTTGAAAGATAACCAAAGTGCAGGATAATTTGCAAAGGCAACGTGCATAATGCCATGTCAGCTTTATAGGATTATATATTTAGACTTTAAGCAAAATATATTTGATACAATATTTCACCCCAAAATATATGTACCTACCTGTGCAGATAAGTAATGTTGTTTACTCCTGAAGTATGCCTTGAATCCATAAAATGATGATATACAGAACGGCATTTTCTCAGCTTGGAACTTATTTTCTACGTCTGCATTAAAAGAGGCAGATAATATTTCAATTTTAAAGATCCCTTATGTATTATAATGATAAATTGATTTTCTTTTATATAATTAATCCACCTTCCAAAGACCATTTGTGGATAAAGAAATTAAATGCTTAAATAAATTAAATCCTTAATCCATCTTTCAAGGTTGTATCTTAACCAGCCTCCTATCAATGAAATATATTTATTATGATTAATTGAACTAATTTTACTCTCAGAAATCATTTTAAAAAATTTCTTATAATGCAATTCATTTTAACATATCGTAGGACAAGTTAAAAATGATCTACACATATCCATGAGGTGCACAATAAGTGTTTGTATTAGAGAAACTTTATAATATTCTGTCTTGCCAACCGAGGTCCTCAATTTACAGATAACATGCTTTCTTATAATGCACAGTTATATCAAGCTTGCTAACCAAAGCTTGTATTTTTGATATTAAATATGTCGGAACCAATTTTCTTCTGTTTAGTAGTAACATTTCAGTATTTTTTGTCATATAAACCTTAATTGTTTTATATATAGACACTGAACAGATTAAAGAGCACATAAAAGCCATTCCTACTCCATAAGTTATACCTTTTTTTCCCCCCTAATTGGCCTTCTTGTGTTGCAAGATGCATTGATGTGTCAACAAATAGAACATCACACAAAGTACAATGCTCACTGTTGTCTCATGAGCATATTATGGAACAAAGATCAGAATGATTAATGTTGCATGAAAAAGAAATTAAATTTTATAAATTATCATATTAAATTCATGAGGGAGCTGGTTCTATCTACTTGAATAAGTGATGCTCAGTTTATTCATATTTGTAATTTTTTCTTCGTAATGTTGTACACGCTAAGAAAACAGAAAAGAAACTTTTTTTTTTATAATAACATAAGAAGATATTAAAAATTAGCATTATTAAACAAGTAATACTTGCCTCCTCCCTTTGGAAAATATTCTTTTCTGAAATTTTCATTCTCCAATGCTGATGATATTAGCTGAAAGGATTTTTTTAATAGACAAATAGTGTCAGCAGAGCTTAAGAACCAACCACTGTATAGAGGAATCCAATCTTCCCACTGTTTTAATCGTTTTGCAAAATAAGATGAAGAGAGTTTATATTTGCAATTTCTCTCTAATACCTATAAAAAGTCAAAAAAGTAGTAAAATAAAATATTTATATTAGTAAAGACAAAATGATGAAAGGATTATTTTGCATCGGTCTTAAAAAGAGGAAGAAAATTAAACTGCTGAAAGTTATAATGCAGAACTGCCAAATGATTCAACGTATAGACAGCATTAAATCACCTATACAGGAATACCTCGCATAGCGCAGTTTAAAACAGTGCGGGTTTCGCTATAGCGTGGTTTACAAATTGAAAAAAAATTAACTGCATTATCTTGGGGAAGTCACTAGAGGGCGTCGATGTGAACAGTTGCATGCTGTCTAGCTGCGCTTGATGTAGGTGGCAGAATATCACCACTAGGGGAGAACAAAGTAAATTTCACCGTATACGGAGGAAGATGACAATCGTGGCCACTGTGCCTTGGTGAACATGAGTACCAAATTTCAAGCACAACATAGAATATAATAATGGCTATCAGCATTTCAAAGGTAAGTATTCATGTCACCCCTTAGCAATTACAAGGTAAGTGAGTTTATTGTATTACTTTACAATAAACTCACTTTTACTTTTACTGTATTTGTCTATTTCTGAGCTGTTTTTGTTGCTTCACGTTCGCTATGGTCATTGCCATGATGATAATTTAGTGACATGTGGCAATAGTAATTATTTTGGGGCTAGAAATGTTGAAATATGGGTTTTTAGACCAAGGAATCTATCTAACTATAATTTATTTTATGTTTTTACATAGATCTCAAGTGACTTTCTTTGTTATTGATGATTTTCGTGAATGTTCCTTTACCCACCCCCAAACTTCAGATAGCTGTAACTTGGGTTGTAGTGGGAATATTACTACAAAATTAGTACAGGAATACCTCACATAGCGCGGTTTCGAACAGCGCTGGTTTCACCATAGCACAGTTTACAAATTGAAAAAAAATTAACTGCGTTACGCACCAATACATTTGATATGTATGTATGCATTATAATGCCAGCACGTAGGCCAATGGTTATGGATTCAAGGCCATTTTGACTGTTGTCGAACTCCCATTATATACAGACTCTGCTAGCATTCATACATTAGTAAACACTCTAGATTCCGAGCAGTGAGGTCGTTGATTGTGCGTAAGCTGTACAAATATTTTTCGCTGTGTATTTTTATTAAAGATTACTTTTTAAAAACTTTACACCTTTATATGCAAATACGAGTGGGAAGAAGAAATGTAATGGCGCTGAGTATTCTTCTAGATCCAAACATCGAACGAGGTATGAAAGTAAGGCAGGCGTTGCAAAATGACATTTGATGTTATAAAGAGATGTATGCAGATAAAAAGAAGAAAAAACTGTCCAAACTAAGCTGATCAGTTATTTTTCAAAATAAAAATACAGTACATACTTCACTTATATTCTTTTGGTATGTACATACTGCAATAAAAATCATTTCTACTGTACTTACTAGTATTTTTCATTTTTTATCATTTTAGTTTCTTTTTATGCAAGAACTTCGTGTGCATCAATTTATACTAAACAAACACCTATATATTTTTGCAACTCGGCCCATATAATCAAATTGTCGGAACACATTACATTAAAAATACATACTAATAATACCTCGATCAGTGCAGTTTTGCATAGTGCAGTATTTTTTTGGCATGAATTAACCGCGCTATGCGAGATATTCCTGTATATCAAATTGCTGACAATAAAAACATCAACATATCAAAATGCTGGCAGAATAAAAACACCAACACCTCAGAACACAGAGGTTTGATAAGCTGACAGGTGAAAATGCCAACAGGATCAAAATAGCAAATGGGAATTGACGCTTAATTGTAGTTTCATTTGGAAGAGTGTTTCTTAGTGTTTCCCTCATAAATTAGCCAAATGATGTGTGCCAAGTGTGTGATACTATCATGCAGTACCATGATGAAGTTGGTAACCATATTATCCTCACAAGTGAGGATGATATATCATCCTCATGAAATCATCAATCATTATCTCTGTTAATCTTGCAATTAACCTTGTAACTCTTAATCAGTAGTTATAAGTGAACTTTATCACCGTGAGTGATAATGTTCACTTAGTCTTAATCTCTAACTTTAAGTTTAAGGACTCCTTATGTGCTGTATTATAATGACTAAGTATATTAAGTGAGTGGATATCATCCGCTTAATATACTTTGTAATTATAATACATCCAAGTGGATTCATTAAGAGGTGAGTGCTGAAAATTAAGCGATGCTACGTTAATATACTTAGTCTTAATCTCTTTAACATAAAAAGCTCACCAATCTCTTTGCTTCACATTTCAGTTTCTCACCTGATGGTGTGAGAACGTGCAGAGCCATATCTGCTAAGTAACTAACCTTATATCTTTCATGAATAATCATGACTTATGCTTTGCTTAAAAGTAAGCTGAATGTAATGTTTTTCAAACATATCAAATTTCAGTGTAACTATATTTTATAATGCATATGCAGTGAAACTTCTCCTAACGGACATCTCTCTACAACGGACATTTCAAATTCCCCAACTCTCCTGTATTGGTTTTAACGTGTTTTCAGCTTCTGTCTAGCGGACAAGCAATCTGCACTGTTTCGTTTAGATTAGCACTTAATTTAATCTCCCCATAACGGACAGCGGGCGAGCTCAGGGCCCTTTTTATAGGAACTTTTCTTCCACATACTGCCTCAATCGTGTGTTTATTTTCTATTTCAGATTCTCTGAATTTTATCAAGGTTTACGTCGCGGTTCTAAACCCTTTTTCAAGAATTTTAAGGCACGTATAAAACAACTTCTGATGAATTCCGTGTGTGCATGGTGGGGGGAGGGGATTTGGTCGGCCTTTCGTCTTTTAAGTTTCAGTTTTCAGTTTTGTTCAGTGTCGTGTGAAGTGCACAATGTCTTCTCGTAAACATTTAACCTTAAAAGATAAAGTCGAACTCATTAATGCGTATGATCGGGGAAAAAAATAGTGTTTGCAATCTCGCTGCAAAATTCAAAATCGGGAAGACGCGGGTAGGCGACATCCTAAAGAAAAAAAATGAACTGCTCAAACAATTTTGGCAACACGGAAATGATCAGTTTCAAAAATCATTCCCAAAAACTGTTGGACTTCAAACTGACAATGTTACGTATGAGTGGTTTTGTCGTACACGTGCTAAAAAAATTCCCATTAATAGGCCTATTATTAGGGAAAAGGCTTTGGAGGTTGCAAAATCTATGGGAGTAAATGAGTTTAAAGCTTCTGTGGGATGACTAGACAAGTTCAAAACTTGGCATAAAATTTCTTGGAAAACTGTAAGTAGTGAAGGTGGATCTGTTGATACTGGGGTTGTAACAGAGTGGATCGTCAAATTGGAAGATTTATGTCGTGATTTTGAAGCTAAGGATATTTACAACTGTGACGAAACAGGGTTGTTTTTTAAAGCTCTTCCTGAAAAAACGAGTCTAAAAAAATGAAAAGTGCCAGGACAGAAAAATTTCTAAGGAACACTTGACTGTACTATTGTGTACAAATATGTTGGGAGACTTTGAACAACCTCTTGTTATAGGAAAACCACAAAATCCTCGTTGTTTCGAGGGCATAAAGTTGAATCTTTTGAATGTTGACTGGAAGTCTAATAAAAAAGCGTGGATGACACAAGATATCATGAGCAAATGGATAAGTCACTTTAACCAAAACATGATTCGTCAAAACAGAAAAATTATTCTTTTCATGGATAATGCTGCATCTCACTCGCACATTGAATTGTCCAACATTCAAATCGTTTTTCTGCCACCAAACACAACTACAGAGTGTCAGCCCTTGGATCCAGGGATAATAAAAAATTTTAAACTTCACTACAGAAAACGTGTTTTAAGACATCTCATTGCAAACATGAACGATGTAACATGTGTGAGTGATCTTGCAAAGAAAATCAGCATCCTAAATGTGATTCAATGGATTTCCTCTTCAGTAAACGCAATTAGAAAACAAACTGTCGAGAACTGTTTTGTAAAGTCTGGCTTCTCAAACGCAAAAATTGAAGGTGTGAACAGCAATGTGGAGCAACAAGAAGAACAAGACCTTCAACATCTATTGATAACGTACGATACTTCAGTTACAAGTGACCCTGGCTACAAAGATATAGACTCGAACCTCACTACAGAAGATGGTGCTCTAGATATCAACATGGAAATGGACATCATTGAGATTAGAATATCAACGACATTATCATCAATATATATATATGTTTTTTTCTTATGTAAACCCCAAACACAAGAGGTATTAAAACCTATAGTACTTGGTACCATACTTGGGTTGGAGGTTGAGAAGACAAAAGAAGGTATTTGTTGACATTGGACTTGAACTGATGTAGAACGTAATTTTCAGGAAATATGTAGGAAGGAAGGTTGTTCCAGAAAACGGCAGTTGAATGAATAAACGAGAAAGATGAAAAGTTGGTTCTGTGAGTTTGAAGTTGGACAGAAAATGGATGTTGTCTGGTGGCGGCACGCATTCGGAATGTTTTGAAAGAGAGAGTGGGAATTATAGAAGCCGATTCAGAAGAACAGTGTCCATGGAAGTATCTGAAGAAGAGGCATGCAGCAGAAACAGTACATCTATGAGACAGCGAGAGGAGAGACTCTGTTAGAGATGAATCACAAATTAACCTAACTGCCCTCTTCGGAATGGAATCAAGAAGCCTGAGAGAGGTTTTGGGGGCACCACCCCAGATGTGGGAACAATATTCCATGGCAGGGCGGATTTGCAATTTATACAGAGTGAGCAGCTTTTTGGAAGAAAAGTAACGCCAAGAGCGAAAGAGAAAACCAAGTTTTTTAGATGCAGAGGAAGCAATATTTTTAATGTGCTTGTGCCAAGAGAGATTAGAAGTCAGGGTAATCCCCAAAAGATATATATCATATTGCCTAGAAATCGGAGCGTCACTAAAGGTAAGCATAGGAGCAGAAAAATCCTTTTTGCGAGATATAAGACAAGACTGAGTTTTAGAAGGGTTGAAATCAACTAAGTTGTCTTTGCCCCACTGGAGAATGACCTGAAAATCGGTATTTAAGGAATTGGTAGTAGATTTTCAAGAAGTTGAAGCTCATTGAGCAGGACAAGGTTTCTCAAAATGGATGGTGGAATGCAATGTGCTATCATCGGCAAAACTATGGATAGGATTTCCAGTCAATGGAAGGTCATTAATATACAAGAGGAAAAGAGTGGGGGAAAGAACCGAACCTTGGGAGACACCGGCATTAGTGGAGAAGTTAGAAGACAGAGAGCCATCACCCTCAGTGAGCGATCAGAGAGAAAACTTGATAACCAATTACTAAAAACAGTTGGCAAACCGTAAGATGGAAGCTTGTTTAGAAGACCTTTATGCCAAACACGATTGAAAGCCTTTGAGATGTCAAGAGCAACTACTTGTGTTTCACCGAACCTTTCCATTGAATTAGTCCATAAATGGGTAACATAAGCCAGAATATCACAAGGCGATCGACACTGACGGAATCCATAATGGCGATCGTTGATCAGATGGAAGGTTTCTAGGTAGTTTAAGAGTTGGCAGTTAATTGATTTCTCCATTACTTTAGAAAGAGTAGAAGTAATTGGATGGGAGGGATTTGTCACCCTTTTTTAGGAACTGGCTGGATATGAGCAAATTTCCAAGCAGAAGGAAAAACACATTTGGAATAAGAAAGTGAAAAAAAGTGGCAAAGAATAGGAGTAAGTTCAGCAGCACATGTTTTGAGAACAAGTAGAAAAATACCATCGGGACCTGGAGCTTTCTTAGCATCAAGATTCGTCAAAATTCTTCTAACATCCTTTTGACGGAAGACCACAGGAGGCATTGAATGGAGTGTGTTGGGAATGGTGGGAGGTGTTTTACCAAGATCATTAATACATGAGTTGGAAGAAAAATGGGATGCTAGCAGGTCAGCTTTATCCTTGGCTGAAGTGACAACAGAACCATCTGGTTTGGACAGAGGTGGGAGCAGAGATGGGCAAAAGTTGCAGCCAATAGCTTTGGCAAAAGACTAGAATGCTCGGCTACCATTGGGGCAAGAAGCAAGTTTTCTACTCTTAGCCTGTTCAAACTCTAGTTTGGACTGATTAATAACTGCTTTACAATTGTTGTGAGCTTTGGTGTAGGCAGAAAATTACCAAATTGCCAAGTCTCTGACAGGGAATATCAGAATGGACAAATGCACAAGTACCACCTTTGAGGTGAAAGGAATCATACAGCGAATAATTTGGGCATTTGAGATGAGCAGTAGTTGAATCAACCGATAGCTGAAATTCTGTCATAAAAAGTACATGGGGTTTGGCAGACTGCAAGTGGAAATGGACATCATTGAGATTAGAATTGAGACCATATATATTTGTGAAATGAATTAGGAAGTGCTTGGGAGGTTTAGATCTTTTCGCAGATAAGCTTGCTCTATTAGTTTGACAATTCATGGTGTATTCAATAGTAAGAAAAAGTGGGTGCTGTATGAAGTAATGAAATTTTTGGATATGGCGTACACGTGGTAAGAATATACCCAGATCCTTGACATAACATGGCCTCGACAATGCTCCCCGCATACACGCTACTTTGACTCCCTCCAGTCACTATCTGGCAGAGTAGAGGTAGCAAGATTATACACTAGCTGATCCGGAAGCCTCCTAGAGAGTTACCAATAGGTTCGGTCCGGCGTACTAACTAGTGGCCGGCCTGCGAACATCGTTTTAGAGCTGTACCCTCTAAATGTAAGGAATATTGGATCTCGCCACGACATTCATCGTAACCTCAAAAGTCATCAATCATACTGCATGATGGAAGAGATATGGAAGGGTTGACCGGAACTTAGCTCTAGAGACTAATCATGGGTTCCACCACTTCAAGGCTCCAATAAGCAAAGTGGTGGTATTTCACCGGCTGATGAGAGTCATCTACCACCTAGTACTGCCTGGTAACATAGAGGGGCGGCGTTCCTCCATGTGGTGTGGGCGCCACACCTCGACCCCTTCTTACGTTGGTTCACACCTGGGTGGCCACCCACCATGTACTTGTGCATGGAGGTTATACCCAGGATTACTGACAGTTCCACCATTGTGAAGGTGCAGGCAGAGGATTTGGCTGGCCAGACCGTCCGGACTTTGCCGAAATTGGGTCCACTTGACTTGACTGTTACCCGAATATCAGCGTTTTAGACTCCCAGGTAGCAAGTACAGCTTGTCTGGCATATCTGAGAGAATGTCTGTGACAATCTCATGGACCTCATGAGGATGAAGAAATGGAAGGAGGTCATTCTCTCGAAGAACATGTTAACGACGAACCACCGATGAAAATGGAAGTAGCGCTCATACAAATCAATCGTTTAAAAATGTTTTTTGCCGCTGAAGAAGATACTGAAGGACTTTCGATGGTTTCTTCACTCCAAACAAATGTTGAAAACAAAATTATCAGCTGGAAGAAGGTGCCGAAGAAAATAAGTGATTACTGTATGTATTTTTCTTAAGATAAAGTCATAATATGCATAGCACAATTGTATGTATATTATTTACAAAAATATTGTTCAAAATCTGTATATATAATTTAATTTTACATTAAACATTTAACAATTTTTCTTTCTTTCTTTTTTTTTTCTCCCTCAGACATCTTGTTAGCGGACAATTCTCTCTAACGGACAAATTCTCATTCCCCATGGCTGTCCCTTAAAGGGAAGTTTCAATGTAATTTTAATTTTCTGTTTAGAAATGAACCTCAAATTTTTGTCTGATGATGCGATCACACAGACAATCAAGAAATATTATAGCTTGTAACATTTCCAGAGCCCATAACTTTAGCAAATTAATTGGTATATTGAATGCATAACAATTGTAAAAAAAAAAAGCCTGCCATGAAACTTTTTCAAATGAAGAAACAGTGGCTTTTCATTATTACATTATGTCAAAGATAAATTATTGCTTTCTCCATGGTGTGTGTAATCTGTGTTTCTTTCTATAATAGAAAGGGATGCAGATGCTTAGGCAACAGCCACTTGGAAGTCTGAAACTTTGATAGAGTTGGTATTTAGGTCTCACCTGTGAGCCAAGTCCAGTCATTCTGCAAAGCCAAATTCCCTGTATATACATTCATGCTGATGGAATTGTCAGCAACACTGGGTACATTCCCTCATGCACATGGACCAACAACACTATGAATGTCTAGTATAACGGAGGTGACCACCATGGTGCAAACCATTAAAAACAGGGCTGAAGTGTGATCCAGCCTCCCTCCAGTAACAGAATGGCCAAGCAAAGCTCTAGGCCCTCCCCGTAAGTTTTCTGTCAGGCAGTAGAGGCCATAATATTGAAAGTAAACCAATAAAACACTTTGGCAGGCCAAGTATATTAGAAAGTCTGCTCCACTGATAGAATCTAGAATTAACAGGATTCACTCTTAATCAGTATATGCATCATAGAGCATAACTGAATGGTAATACATTAGGTGACATCTGGATTGGCTAATAGATCGGTTTGCTCTCTCTATGTGACTATCCCTGACAGGAGGAAATCCAAGTAACTTGTCTTGGCAAGCGAAGGCAGATTACGAGAAATCTTTGGAAAAGGATGCAAATAAAAACAGCAAGAACTTCTTTACTTATACAAACTCTAGAAGGAAGGGGATAAATCAGATTATTCCACTTTATATCGATGGTTCAATTGTTGATGATTCTGTTCAGGTAGCTGAAAAACTAAATGAGTATTCTGCATCTGATAAGCAATTCTGTAGGGAAGTGGAGGCTAGAAGTTTATCAAACTCTAACAGGGACCTAAATGATCTTGTAATAACTGAGAGAAAAGTGGAGGAGGAATTGTTGAAGTTAAACATAAGAAAGGCACTTACGGTGGATGGGATCTATCCAGTTATATTAAAGGAGGCAAGCAAACCCTTGGCCACAATTATGAGAGCATCCTTGGATTCAGGGGAGGTTTGGACTGGTCATGTGCAAATACATTCCCAATTCACAAAGAGGGTTCAAAAAGTAATAGTAGTGGCACATGATGCAAGAAAGCAAGTGTAGGAGCTTACGCAGCATCAGCCAAAAAAAAAAAAAATCACACCATTCCCTCCAAATGCCTGTCCAGTTCCTCCTTAAATTTATTTAACATATCAACTTCTACAACGACAGATGGAAGTTTGTTCCAGCAATTAACCACCCGCTGGCTAAAGGCAAATTTCCGCACATCTATTCTACATCTGTCCTTTCTTAATTTGAACTTATGTCCCCGTAGGTTGGTAATCTGAACAAGTGGAAGGATCCCATCAGAATTCAGCGTGCTCAACCCATTCAAGGCCTTATAGACATCAATCAGATCACCACGCAGGTGCCTAGTCTCCAGCCACTGCAATTTGCAGAACTTAAGCCTCTCTTGGTAAGAGAATCCCTTCATTCCCCTCACCAATCGTGTTGCTCTTCTCTGTACACGCTCAAGCAAATCTACATCCTTCCTAAAATGAGGCCTCCAGACCTGTACGCAGTACTCAAGGCATGGCCTGACCATTGCCTTATACAGAGGGACAATCACCTCCTTTTCCCTGCTAGCAAAATTCCTATATATCATTGACAAAACCCCATGACCCGCCCTAGCAGCCTGTCTGCACTGCTCAGAAAACTTCATATCTGACTGCACAATTACTCCCAGGTCTTTTTCATTTTCTACCACCTTAAGTGTAGTACCACACAGTTGGTACGTTTCTCTGGGGTTACTTCTACCCATATGCAGTACTTTGCATTTGTCAAGGTTGAATTTCAGTTGCCACTTCTTAGCCCATCTGCCCAAATTATCTAGATCCTGTTGCAGTAGCACACTGCCATTACTGTCATTAACAACCCTGCCAACCTTTGTGTCATCTGCAAACTTCGACATTAAGCCTGATATACCTTCATCAATATCATTGATAAATACACAAAACAACAGTGGACCCAACACCGAACCCTGTGGGACTCCACTAATAACATTAGTCCACAAAGAGCAGCACCCATTGATTACCACCCTCTGTCTTCTCCCACTTAACCATCCTTTTATCCATTGTAGCAACTTACCCTTAATACCATTCTGCTCCAATTTGTACAGTAGTCTTCCATGCGCAACAGTGTCAAAAGCTTTCCTGAAATCCAAGTATATGATATCAAAATTATTTTTTGCATCCAGTTCCTTTGTGACCACATCATAATAACCAATCAAATTTGTCAGACAAGACTTTCCCTTAACAAACCCATGCTGTGTTTGAATTATTGCTGCAGTCTTGTCTAGATGATCCTGCAATGCATCTTTAACCAGCGACTCCATTATTTTACCCGGAACAGAAGTTAAACTAACTGGTCTGTAATTACTCGTGTCACCCTTCGATCCACCTTTGTGAATTGGGGACACATTTGCACATCTCCAGTCCGTGGGAACCTCCCCTGAGTCCAAGGATGCTCTCATAATTATGGCTAAGGGTTTGCTTAGTTGCTTTGCCGCCTCCTTTAAAATAACTGGATAGATCCCATCCACCCCAGGTGCCTTTCTTATGTTTAACTTCAACAATTTCTCCTCCACTTTGCTCTCAGTTATTACAAAATCATTAAGCACACTGCTACAATTTGATAACCTTCTTCCATTTTCAAATTGTAATAATTCCTCACGTGTGAATGTAGATGCAAAATACTCATTCAGTTTGTTTGCTATCTGAGCAGGATCATCAACAGTCGAACCATCGATGTCAAGTGGACCAATCATATTCATCCCCTTCCTTTTAGAGTTTATATAAGTAAAGAAATCCTTGCTGTTTTTCTTAGCATCTTTTGCCAAAGATTTCTCGTAATCCGCCTTCGCCTGCCGAACCTCCTTTGTGACCTGATTACAGACTAGCTTATATCTGCCACAGGCTTCTGTGTCACCTGATAATTTATATGCATCCCATGCATTTTTCTTCTCTGTCACGAGTCTCATTAGTTCATTTGATAACCATTTAGGCCTAAACCTTGAACGATATTTCTTAATCGGTATATAAAGTCTAGTAGCTTCCACGATTAATTCTTTGAATGCTTCCCACTTAGAATTTACTGTTTGTAACATCGTCAGTTGATCCCACTGTACAGAATTTAAAAACTGTCTGAGACCACTGTACTCCCCTTTACAGAAGCAAAAACCCTTTCCTTTACCCCTGACGGTAGTTACCTCTTTGAGTAAATCCCACTTCAGCACACTGTGATCACTGTGCCACCTAGTGGTTCCTTTATCTGCAAATTCTTAATACACGAATGATCACTGCTGATAACCAGATCAAGAGTGTTACTTTCTCTGGTTGCCTTTCGAACATGCTGCTGCAGAAAACAATCATCCAATAACTCCACAAAAGTCTGACTAGTGTGTGAGTGACCAACCCACAAGTTCCAGTCAATATCTGGGAAGTTAAAATCCCCCATTATAAGACATTCTGATTTACTGGCCCACTCTATTTCTCTGTACAATTGTTCATTGTACTCATTCAAGTCATTAGGCCTATAACACACTACTACTCTTATTTTTCCTTTCGCAGTGCTTATCTCACACCAAACTGACTCAACAGAGCACTGTTCATCTATATTAACTGGGTGCACTTCCTTTGATTTTATGTTTTTCTTAATTAACAGCATAACACCCCCTCCCTTTCTGTCCTGTCTATCCTTTCTATACACATTGTACTCCCCAAATTCCAGTTCTGCATTCCTTATATCTTTGTGACACCACGTCTCTGCTATCCCAACAGTATCCGCCTTTGATGTCTTGACCAACACTTCAAATTCATCAAATTTATTTACTATACTTCTAGCATTGGTATACATGCAAGCATACATGCTCCTATGCCTATTCCTTGTTACCCTAACACATCCCATATACCCAACTATTCCATGATGACTGCCATCCGTCCCTGAAACCCCCAACACCCCTCGCTCCAGGTCGCTTCTTATTCTAATAGAAGTTGTGCAAGAATCACCTTCACCTCTGCCTGCGGTTACTGTTAAACTATTAGTCTTTGTATCCCCCCAAACTAGCAGTTTTCCGACCCACCTAACACTGCCTCGATAGCATCAGCAAATATTCTTGCACCCTTTCTATTTAAGTGTATCCCATCCCTGTAGAAGCAATCTCTCCTGTTAACAAGTACAGTCCAGGCTGAAAAAAAATTCTACCCCTTGAGCCTTGCACAATCTTTCCAGGGCCGAATTGATCGACAAGGCTCTCATCATATACTCCCTCCTATCGTGTCTGGGCAGAATTGCAGACACTTTCAAATTCAATCCTATTTCACGGCTTTTTTTCAACAGTGACCTGTACTTGTTGAGTAATTCCGCCGGTCTCCTACTCTTAATATCATTAGTGCCAACGTGTACAACTATATCACCTTTTGTGCCCTTGAAAGATGATATCCGCTCTACAACGTCATCAACTTTTGCCCCTGGCAGACATACCCTGGTCCTGTTCCACCTATCCTTTTTACAAAATATATTCCCCGTCTCCCTGACAATAGTCACCAACAATAACTAGTTCCTTTGGGACCAGCGCATTCTGCTTTGGAGATTGCCGCTGTGTTGTCTGATGCCCAGGAGTGAGCTCTGGCGTTGAGTTGGGCAGCTGAGAGCCTGATGGGCCCCTCAATTTAGATCTTTCGAGGGCATCCACCCTGTCCTTCAAACTCTCATATAGGCCCATAACAACACTGAGTTGTCGCCTGATTTCCTTACACTCCTTACATCGCGCACACACAAAGACATCCCCCATGGCAATATCATGTTCCGTTCCAGAGAGTTCGGCAAACATTTCACAAGTTGCACATTTTTTTAGGCTGTGATGCGTTGGAGAATTGCCCCCCTCAGTTCTCCCCCGATTCACGGCACTCCTGCCACTTTGTGCCCGTTGCTTTGCTGCTCTAGTCTGGGGCATGGTAGTTTAAATTAATAAAATCAATAAATTAAATATCAATAGTATTTGAATAGAAACTATTAAATAGAAACAGTGAAGCGTATTACTATATAATTATGCGTTAGAGCTACCTAGCTACCTCAATTAAAAAATTTGAATTCCCTACCACTATATCCAAAAACAATGGCTACAAAATGGAACGAAATAACGGTTTTACCTATCGTAAGTAAAATCCACAAAAACTCTTTATCTGAATTAAAAATAAAAAATAACCAGCGTAACTATAACTATATGACTACGTATTAAGTACAATATAAAATAACAATCATGTAAATAAAAGGCAAACACTTATCTTTTTTGCGGAGCCTGTAACTGTCAGCTGTAACTTTTAAAGAGATTCAGCGCCCTCTTTGACACGAATAATTACAGACCTGTTAGTTTTAACTTCTGTTCGGGGAAAATAATGTCTTCACTGGTTAAAGAAGCATTGCAGAATTATCTAAACAACACTGCAGCTACAGCTCAGACACAGAATAGGTTTGTTATGATGAAATCTTGTGTGACCAATTTTAACTGCATACCACTATGTGGTCACAAAGGAACTGGATGCAAAAAATAATTAGATATATATTTCAGTTAAGCTTTTGATACTGTTGCACATGGAAGACTGCTGCACAAATTGGAGCAGTATATGGCACTAAAGGCAAGTTGTTGCTATAGATAAAGGGATGAGAGAAGACAGAGTGGTAATCAACGGACACTGCTCTTTTGGGACTAATGTTATTAGTGGAGTCCCCCCCCCAGAGTTTGATGTTGGGCCCATTGTTGTTTTCTAAATTTAATGTCCAAGTTTGCAGATGATATGAAGGTTGGCAGGGTTGTTAATGACAGTAATAACAGTATGCTACTGCAACAGGATCTATAAGAGGTGGTCTGAGTGGTGGCAACTGAAGTTTAACATCGACAAATGCAAAGTACTGCACGTGGGTAACAGTAACCCTAGAGTAACATACCAATTGTGCAGTACTACATGCGGGTAGTGAAGAATAAAACAATCTGGGGATAATTGGTCAGTCAGATATGAAGTTTTCTGAGCAGTGCAGACAGGCTGCCAGAGTAGTTGATGGGGTTTTGTCAGTGACATACAGGAATTTTGCTAGCAGTGATAAGGAGGTGATTATCCCTTTGTATAAGGCAGGGGTCGGCAACCTGTGGCTTTTTAACTTTTAGCCTACACGAAGCAAAGTCTGAAATGGAGTTAGAGGACTTAAAAATCAAAGACATGTGGAGTGCAAGACTAAAATGCCTTAAAACTGAAATCAGGATTAAAACTGTTACCAGGATTTGGAGAGGCAAAAGGCTGCCCTTGAAATTCTACATAAATGGATACCAATAGATAAGTTGAAAAGGCAAGACCAAATTGTATTAGATGCGTGGTGTAGCTTACCGGACACGTACATAAATTTGAAAATATTTGCGTTTGGACTTCTCTCAGTTTTTGGTTCGAATTTCTGCGGGCAAATATTTTCGAACGTGAACTTTATTAAAAATAAATCAAGAAACCGTCTGAACAATGCGAGTCTCTCAGCATGCTTAAAGATGAAAATTACGGCATACATCCCTGATGCTGAGAGACTCGTTCAAGAAGCTCAGCAGCAAAAGTCACATTAATTAGAAATATTATTAATAAATAATATTTAAAAATAATTTTTTTTTTAAAAAACACCTTCCCACTCTATTCCATTTCTTAAACTTTCCCATCCCTCCCCCTAGCTTGAGCTGAAGTGCGGCTCTTCAGATTCTCTTTTTTTTTTAATAAGATCAAAAATGGCCCCTCACTCAAAAAGTTGCCAACCCCTGCTATAAGGCACTGGTCAGGACACATTCTAGGAAAGATGTAGAGCTGCTGGAATGAGTACAGAGAAGGGCAACAAGATTGGTGATGGAACAAAGGGTTGGTGTTACCAAGAAAGGCTAAGTTCTGCAAATTGCAGCATCTGTTGACTAAGCACTTGCAAGGTGATCTGATTGAGGCGTATAAGGCCTTGAATGGTTTGAGCAAGCTCAATGCTAATGGGACTCTTCCTCGGCGCCTCCGTAGCCAGGTGGGAAGGAGCAGCAGTGCGTAGCACACGCTTCTTGATTAGACCGGGGTTCGAGCCCATCACCACCAAATATGGAGGATGCGGAAAGGTCAAGGGAATGACCACCGCATATCCCGGAGCAATATGGCCTTAGTTACTAATGCTCCTAAAAACCAAATAACAAACAACAAACAAGACTCTTCCTCTTCCACAACTGACCTGTGAGGTATATATTCAAATTGAGCAAAGACATTTGGAGAATAGATGTGTGGATATTGGCCTTTAGCCAGCAGGTGGTTGATTGCTGGAACAAACTTCCATCTATCATTGAGGAAATTGATAGCTTAAACAAATTGAAGGAAGAACTGGACAAACAAATGAATAGGTGAAATGAGGGTTTTTTTTTTGTCTGATGCTGTAAGCTTGCTTTCTTCCATCATATGCCTATGCTATGCTACGTTTGTAGAGGAGTCATGTTGAAGTTGCCACATATATGGCACATCTAAGAACTTGTATCACTTCTTATGACACGTTCCCCATACACCCTAACTTTTTCCCCCTTTTGTTTCAATGCATCATAGATAATGAAACTAATGGAACAAAATTATCTGTAGAGAGAACTAAACTTCCAAATATTTTTTATTTCACAGGTATATGTGGCTTCATTTGTAATGCAATGATGTCCATTTTCACATACAATTGTGTTAGCTCTATTAAGGAGCAGGAGATGGTTTAAACAGGCAGCCAGGAAGGAATGATATTCTATCAGTTATTTATGAGATCTTTCCAAGTTGGGAGCAGGGTGCCATTTAGGGCCTGACATAGCCCAGTGGTCAGGAGCGAGAGAGCATAGCACGCATTCCTTGAGTGGACCGGGGTTCAAGCCAGTGACTACTAAATGCGATAAATATTTGTATTGACGATTTATTGTAAACTCCAATGACTTGGTTGTCGTGCTGGAGTATAAACAGAAAATTTATTTATTTATCATTCCTCCATATACGATCATGATGAAACTACCAGTAGCGGCTCGTGATTCTGATGTATGGGGGTGCTGCTTCTTAAAGTTACATTAAATTGCCTTGGTTCTAGGACATGTAGACATAGATAGTAATTAGCAAGTTAAAAATACAGTAAACCCCCGCTATTCGCGGTATCTGTATTCGCGGTTTCGCGTATTCGCGATCGCCGATTTAATATAAAATGAAACCTAAAAAATGTGAATTTTAAAGCGCCGTGAATATTTTCCGCCATAAAAAAACATGGGCGTGGCTAAAATTATCTTTCCCGGTCAAAACAGCGCTCAGTGGGTGGGAGGAGAGGGGTGACAAAATCGCGAGCGTGAAAGTTTCTCGCTAATCCTTGTTCAATATGTGTTATGCGCTTGTTATGGAAGGTTTCGTCGTTTGCTTTTAATTTATATGCTTATAAATTGAATAAATTTATCGATTTATAAATTGATATGCTTACAAAAGTGATAAATCTACCGTTTTGCGGTGAAAAACAGACTTTTTCGAGTGTGTTAACGGAAGAAAGTGACTTTGTTGTGGACAAGTTCTTTCTAACCCCTACAAAAATATCACTACGAATAACAAGAGAAATGTGAAAATATCAAAGAAGGTGATGACATTAGCGAATAAAATTGAGTTATTAGATAAAATTTCTATGGCAAACGGACACTATGGCAAAACATTATAAAATCAATGAGTCAACGGTACGATCAATCAAGAAATCGGAAGAAAAAATCCGCCGTAGTGTCCGTGAAAACGCGCTAATTGCTTCAAAAATTTGCTCTGTAACTCGTGATGTTAAATTAGAAAAAATGGAAAAAGCTTTAAATCTGTGGATAGAAGACCGAACTCAAAATAAAATTCCGTTAAATTCACTCATCATTCGTGAAAACGCAAAACTCCTTATCAACGCTTTGGCGAAACTGGTGATAACACTGGCGGGATAGGTTTTTTAGCTAGCAAAGACGCTGGTTTGAAAGATTTGTTTGAAATTTCTAATAAATATTACATTTAATATTAAATTGTTTCTTATTTTCATTTCGATGCCATATGCTTGCATTTCACTATGTACTGTCTATGTACATAGTCATATTATGAAGGTACATATAATACATACATAGACAAAATTTTAGACTAGTTTTTCTTATATATTTCATACTTTGGAACGGAGCCCCTTTATTACTATGGGAGCCATAACTCAGTATTCGCGTTTTCGGTATTCGAGGCATTTCTCAGGAACGTAACCCCCGCGAATAGCGAGGGTTACCTGTACTACAAAACATTAACTGGACACTTATCATTAACAGACTTGGGTAATCTTTAAATTTTATTTAAAAATAAAAGCGATTCTTTGGATTTTATTTATTTAAAATAGATTAATAACTTTTTCATTCAAGTTTGGTGCACTGTTGACCAAGAATTTCTCTATTGAAAGCATTACTTGAGCATTTAGCCTTTCCCGATTCATAGAGCTCCTTAAAAATGATGTAGTCATCGGAATGGTCAAAAGAATTTTTGAGTTTTGTAAGTTCACCAAGACCTTTGGCTAGATTATTTTCTGAGATAAATTTCAGTAAGTCAATTAATTAACCCAGGAGTTCACATCCGGTGAGTATGGGCTTGGCACACCTAGGGTCCTGAGCTAGAGATCATCATTCTTCTCTCTCTCTCTCTCTCTCTCTCTCTCTCTCTCTCTCTCTCTCTCTCTCTCTCTCAGGGTAACTTGGAATTTTTTTTGGCTGGTGCAGCATAAGCCTCAGGCTTCCTTGCACAATGTAGCTAATAATAATAATAATAATAATTTGCAATAATTGTGTTGACCATGTCTGCTACAGAAAACTTGTATTTCCATCAGAAGTTTTTCCCTTTCAGTCATGGGATATGCCTCAGTATTCTCCTGTGGGAATTTTCTGTTTTATCTTATTTATTTAATTATTTATCTATATAAATATATTTTTCTAATACCTTGGAACCACTATGGTATTTGTTATTAAGTTTCAGTTTATTAATTATTATTATTAATAGCCATATGGTGCAAGGAAGCCTGAGGCTTATGCTGCACCAGGGGAAAAAAAAAAAAAAAAAAATTCCCAAGTTACTGAGAGACAGAGTCAAAAGTAGAAGGGAATCACCAAGAAAGAGAAGAACGATGATATCCAGCTCGGGACCCTGGGTGTGCCAAGCCCATACTCACCAGATGTGAGCCCCCGGGGTTAAACAATGGAATCCTCACCTTCTCCAAGGCCCACAAGCTATCTGCCTGAAATTATATCCTTTCTCAGAAGATTCTGGGCAAATGAGGATTTTCTTATTTTCTCCTTTCCAGGATAAGCTTCCGTGCTTTTCTATGGGGCTGTGTGTATTTCTCGTGAATGATGAGACATTTTCATTATCAACATAGTTTATTGCATTGTTAAAAATCATATGAGAAATAAAGTACAGGCTGACCTCAATTAATGCGATTAATTCGTCCCATGAGCTGATCGCTCGAAACGGAAGTGTTAATTGAATATAATAATCAACAGGGAAAATTATAATTGGTCCTTGACCTTCAGAAATGTCCATAAATAATTTTAAAAATACCTTTTAAATAAGTTTTTAACTGTATACCATGTAAAAGATAATGAAGATAATTATGGAATTAAATGTTTATTGCATAAAACAGCCGTTCCCAAACTGTGCGCCATGGAATGTTTTAAATTTTCGAGGGAAACACAGCAATACTTGACATCTCTCAGACACCATGCGAACTACTAGCTTGAGGTCGTTCACAGTTTCAACATTTCTTATTAAGTTGTTTGGACCTACTTAATAAACAGAACTGTTAGGTACTGTATTTCTTTTGGTTTAGATGCGCTGTGAAAAAATTACTGAGACACATTACAGAAAATATTTGAACAGTGTTGACTTTCTCTTTTCATCAATCAATTTCTGATAGCCAACAACAATCTTCTCTGGGCCATGGTGAAATAAATATTGCAGAGAACCTCAAACCTTTTGTTTGAGGTTCTCTGCGATACAAAAGATTTCATCTATTTCTTTTACTGTTATCTCCTTTGCAGTAACATTGTCATCTGGCTCATTTAAAAATTAGAATTTTTAAATGCAAGTCTGCACTGACTTTATTAGTGGGAGACAAACAAGTAACACTTCTCCTTCCAATGGTTCATGGGACACACACAGGGGAGGGCAGCAGACAAACGTTTGTTTATTGCCCACCCAACGCAAGGTAAGAAGCTTAATGCACGATTCAAATCTTTTTTATCACATAAAAAAAAAAAAAAAAAAAACGCTTTAACTGGAAATTTGCATTGTGTAAAGTGAAAAGTGGTATAATTTTTCAAATAGCGGTAACTGAAAAACGCGTTTATCAAACTCGCATTATGCAAGGCCTGGCTGTATTAAATTTACAAGAATATACAATCATCCAATTCTTTCTCCTCCACAGTAATATATATATATTTACGTTTTATATATTCTCTACTTTTCCCTTGCAATTATAATTATCTAAAAGTATATGAGCAACACCCAATCCTAAATTAACAATATACAATCATCCAATTCTTTCTCCTCCACAGTAATACATATCTATAACCTCTCATAAACTCTCTACTTTCCCGTACAAATATGATTATCTTATATAATTTTCTATCCCTTTATTAACATACGTAAGACTAAGGGTATACAGGAATCCCTTGATTAGCGCAATTAATTGGTTTAATTATAAATATGTGCAGTATAGTAATCAAAAGTTTATTGAAATTAAAAAATTACCATATATAACTCACTTTACTACTTTATAAAATATTTCAAAAGGTTTGCACACTTTTCTTTCATCATAAATTCGCTTGTATGGATACACATCTTTATTAATGTTCCTGCAAATTTGCATACTGCACTCAATATTTGGGTTTGCATCCATGATTAGTTGTTTCAAATTTTCACCTACGCAAAATATTCCTTCAAGTTCTTTTAATGTCAACTTTTCTTGAACAATTTCTTCCTCGCAAATTTTCACCTCGTCATATGCGTTGTTCATCAATATTAAGGAGGTCAGAATCACTTAATTGTTCTGAATGTGATTCCAGCAATTCGCGAACATCACTGTTGTCGATTTCATCAAAGCCTAGATCTCTTCCAATATTTGCTATTTCATCAATAAGTGTTGACATCAGTGAAACTACAGAATCATTTGTGCAATGTGGCAAAATATGCTTCCAAACTGCTCTTATATTGCTGGATGTTACTTGAGACCATGACTCATGAATATTGTGGACATGTGTATAGGTAAGGGCGGCACCTAGAACGTTTATTCAACTCTGCCTCGTGTCTCTGTGAAGAACAGTATAACTACAAATGGGCCAGATATGTGTGTGACGTACGCTTGTGTGTATTCTGTTGTTATGTTCTGGCCACTTGGCTACCCAGAAGCATCAGTCACCTGGACAGATGATTCTGGGTACTCGTCCACACCACGGGAAGGTGGGCCAGTCCCAGTAAAACACGTACTGTCTCAAGAGAGACTCTGACCCACCTAGTGTTGCCAGAAGGTGGGACAGATTCCTCTGGGGACCCATTCCAGAGGGAGGAGATAAAGAAAGAAGAGCCAAAAAAAAAAAAGATAAAATAAAATTTAAATAAATAAATAAAAAAATTAATTAATTAATTAATTAATAAAAAATGTATATAAAATAATAATCAAAATATATATTAAATAATAATGATAAAAATAATAATAAAAAATAAAGAAATAATAATAAGAAAAAAAAACAATGAAATAAATTGGCTGCATTAGGAGTGGGAACTCAAGGCAGAGCGCGTGAAGGAAAAAAAAAAATAATAATAAAAATAAAATAATAATAAAAAAATAAATAAAAAATAAATTGGCTGCACTAGGAGTGGGAACTCAAGGCAGAGCACGTGAAGAAAAAAAAATAAAAAAATAATAATAAAAAAAATAAAATAAAATAAATTGGCTGCACTAGGAGTGGAAACTCAGGGCAGAGCGTGTGAAGAACGTGTTAAATAAATAAGAAGAATAACAATTTAATAAAAGAAATATATATATATATACACACACACACATAATAAAATAAATAAATGAATGAAATGAAAATAAATGAATAAATAAACTGGCTGCACTAGAGTGCAAACTCCAGATAGTATGTGGGGAAAAAAAAAAAATAAATAAATAAATAAAAAAAAAAGATGGTGGCACACGAATATAGAACCCTTAAGTCACTGAAGAGGTACTGTTAGGTGCAGTTACAACTATGTAGCTCTGCTTCCTTCACTCAAAGACTTGGGATGCATAGGATTGGAATGCCTTTAGATTGTCAGGTGTTTGTAGTAGAAGCTGTGGTTGCTGTTCTGAGATACACAGCCTGCAGCAGGGTCATTCTTAAGTCATCGTACAACCTGCATTCGAAAAGAAGATGTTTCCAATTCTCCGACCTGCCGCAGAAACAGCAATCTGTTGGTAGCAAACCCAGTTGATGTAACTTTTCATTGAGGGACCAGTGTCCGGTAACCAAGTAGGAGGATTCCAAGGTGAGGGAAAGCCAGGTCTTCACCGTTTTCAAGGTTGTGAAAGTGACATCAGGGAGGAATTTTCTGGTAACGGAGCCTGTGTGTGAGGTGTTCCACCTAGACTGCCAAATGTTGACGAGTTCCTTGTAACAGCAAGCTCTTTCTGCTTTGGGGTCAGCATCGAGATTTAGTTGTAGGCCCTGTATCTTCGTTGGTATTTTCTTTTTAATTCTGAAGTTAAGCCCTCTGAAGATTACAAATAGATCGAGCGGCAGAGTTCCAGCTATCACCTGGATGGCAGCTGTAGACACTGTTCGGCATAATCTGTGCGTGGCCAGGAGGATAGCACGTTGAATGGAGTTGACCTTGACTTTCATATGTACTCATTGAACCCGGTGAAACCATGCTCCTGCTGCATAGGTCACAATGGGGGATGAAAATGGCGTTATAATACAGAGAGAGTGTTTTGTTGGAGAGTCCCCAGTTGCTCTTAGAGATCCTCATGATTGCAGCTGAAAATCTTTTTGTTTTGACCCCTAGGTATTGTAGATGTGGAAGGAAGCTCAGCTTATGGTCAATGACCACCCCTAGGACTTTAGCCTGTGTCACAATAGGAAGCTGTTTTCCGGAGATCTTGATTTGTGGTGGGCGGCGTAGGTCAAGCTTTGATTTAAAAAGCATCATTTTTGTTTTGCTGGTACTGATTTGAAGCTTGTTGAGAACTGTCCAGGAGTAGAGATCTGCTAGGACAAGATTTGCTTTGTTTTCAAGGTCGGAGCGTGATTTCCCAGAAAAAAACCATAGTCTGCAAACGCCACAGATTTTGCATCCTTCAAAATATTTAGAAAGCCAGCTGTGCAGGACCACGTTCCACACGAAGGGCCCCAAGACAGAACCCTGTGGGTACCCCCGAGAGGTTGGTCTAGTTATCTGCAGAAGACTGGATTTAACCACGATAGTGCGCTCTGTGAAATAGTTCTGGAAGAGCTTGTAGAGATGGGAGGTACAGTTAGCTGGGCAGAGGCATGCCAATGCACTGTCCCACCAGACAGTGTCGAAGGCACCTTCAAAATCCACCAAGATGGCCAGTTCAAATTTAGATGTAGAGTTTTCAATATGGAGGATGAAGTCAAACAGCGCCTCTTCTGTAGATCGCCCTGGTGTGAAGCCATACTGCGTTGGGGAGAATAGGTTCTTTTCCTGGAACAGTTGTGTGATTCGGAGAGCCATGAGCCTTTCTAGAACTTTGCCTAGATTTGCCAAGAGTGCAATTGGTCTAAGGGAACGCGGATCTCCTGGGGGTTTGCCAGGCTTCCTTATGAGTCGCAGCAGAGCCACTTTCCACGCCCTGGGAAAAACTCCCTCAAGTGGGCATTTGTTGTAGAGCAATTGGAGATATAGGGGTCTAAGCTTGAACAAACGAAGGACAAAGACGTACTCAATGAGGTCCATTCCTGGACATTTTTGAGGATTGATCCTGTTGAGGACAGCTGTGAGCTCTTCCATTGTAAAGGGATTGGTTTCTTCCTCAGAAGCATAGGTTTGATTAGCTGATCGTATTGCTATGTGCTCAGGTAGATCATCTGCTGGATTATCTTCAGGAAACAGTCTGTCAATTGTGGAGTTGATGGAGTCGGTCCAGTTGGAGTCTCGGTGTTCCCAGTAGTTGTCCACGCAGGTAGCACAGTGGTATCGTCACCGTCCTCTCTACACCGGGTGAAAAAGGCCTGGGTTCGAATCCCGTCGATGATGCAAGGAACTTTAATGGGCTTTTTTCACTCCGTGGCTGAGTTAGTTGGTCTCAGGCATAGATAGCAAGGTTTTCCTCCCCAGTAACTGGGGTTTTTTCGTCCAGCAAAACAGGCAAATCAACCGTAGAACATACGCAATTTACAGACACAAATACGGGCTAATGTATTTAATTATGGGCAACCAAAAAATAATAATTTGATTTTAATTTGTTCCCAGTAGTTACAGTGTCAAAGATTTCAGGCCTGAAAGTCTTTTCCCTTGCTATTTTGTAAAAAAGTCCCCAGGGATTGGAGTTTCCTGAGTCTCGGACAAACTCCGATCAGGTGGTTTTCTTCTGGGCTGCAATGGCTTTGGTGTATTCGTTCTTTTTAGTGATATAATTGCTGTGGAATTTAGCTACTTCACAGGGAGACCAGGCGCGATGGCATTGATAAAGTCGATGGGCACGATGGACCTCTGCAGAGTGCAGTAAGCTCTTGACTCCACCAAGAGCAGGCAGTGGGACGGATAGATTTTTTCCTGGCCAACCTATAGAAGGCCTTCAACAGCACTTGCTGCATCCTGTCTGCTATTTCAGCGGCTGTGCAGGAGTTCAGGTAGTTCGGTTCATGTGGGGTAAAGTCTTTGACTACAGAGTCATCAAACAAGGACCAGTCGATGCTCTTGATGGAGAACCTCACTGATGCAGGTGGTCTGGGCATCCTGGATGTGTTAGTTGCGTTTGGGGTTAGATCAAATGTGATAACTCTATGATTGCTAAGGGTCCAATCTGGTATAGTCTGCCAGTCATGGATACATGGGCCTCAATTGCTGGTGGTTACAGTGACATCAATATTAGATTCCCCTGTGGAGCTGCTGTAGGTGGTGTGCTGGTTTGGCTGATTATGGACTATGAGTTTGTGGGAGACAATGAAATCCTCTAGCATTATTCCTCGAAGGTCCGTGGTATTGCTATGCCAGAAGTGGGATTTGGCATTGACGTCTGAGACAAGAAGGACTGGCTTGTTATCAAGGAAATTGAGTGCAAATTCTAGGTAATTCAGTGAGTCATTGAAGTCTGCAGATGGTGGACAGTAGAGTAAAATAAGATAAAAGGTCAGTGCTGGGCTAATGATTTGAACACAGGTAGCAAATTTGTTACAGAGCCCATATACGACCAAGATGTCCAGTTCATGGTTGAAGAACACAATGCAGGATTTTGGGTCCTCTGGGACAGGCTGAATGACTCTGGTGGTGATGGGAAAGCCCATAATCCTCGTTGATGGTCCAGATTGTATTCTAGCAGTGTAGGGTTCCTGGATGGCGATAACATCGATCTCATGGTCCTCAGCGGAGACACGAATTTCATCAGAGAAGGATCGTGATCTCTGTCCATTTATTTGCATAATTCTTAGCTTTGCCCTAGCCCAGACTGAGTTGGTGGAAGCCTGTGGAGTAGAATCAAAGTTTTTTGCAATGGCTCGGCTTGGTTGGACTGTATTTGAACTATTCATTAGAGGTTCTCAGTCGTACCATTTCTAGTACACGTTGGTACTCAGGGCAAGTAACGTCACGGACTGAGTGGGAATGCTCTCGCTTCCGTCGTTTGCAGTTGGCACAGCAAGGTTGCTCACCTTGATGGGGGCACTCCACATGTACATGCCCGCTACGTGCACAGTGGCCACACGTGGGGGAGTTATGGGTACAGCGTTGCGAGGTGTGGCCATATCCAAGGCACAAGAAACACTTTGTGACGATTGTGAAGGGTCGAAATCTGTATGCACTGCAACCCAAGAAAATTCTATCAGATGAGTGAACTTTCTTGTAGATTTTGGGTGAAAGGCTAATGACCCTGTGTGCCGTTGAATTGGAATTTGTTTTTGTTTGAAATCTGAATGTAATTTCACTTTTGACTTCTTCTTTAGTGTACCCATAGTCGGCCAGATTTTTGTAGTAGAGGTCATCTGAAATTTCTTCATTAGACCAATCCTTGGGAGTATCGTAAATGAGTAATGATGGATTAGCTTTCTTTGGTGGTGCTGCCTGGACACCAACAGATGAGAGGGAACCGCTGGAGGAGATGCTTTTTAGGTCCTCTTCAGTGGTAGTTTCGAGGATGACTCCCCTGTTCCTGATGGGTCTCAGCGATTTGACTTTGACATTTCAATAATCACTCTTTAGCGTGTTAGCAACCATCTCCTGCACCTCAGTACTGGTCTTGAGGTTCGAGTCTTCACTAGCACGAAGTAGTAGCACATGCTGCATCTTCCTATCAGAAGTTGATGGGGATTGTAGTTGCTGCTTTGCAGCCTCAGCATGGATCACTTTCCTAGCTTTCATTGCTCCCGCATAAGAGAATGGAGTGAGATCGGGTGTAGCCATAGTCAGGTCATTCCTTCCAAGGGGGACGCCTGGTCAGGAGAAGGCGAGAGCTTGCAAAGGGTATCCACCACCTTCTCGAAAATAGTTGTTCTTGTCTTCAGCTCATCATTTACTGCTCGGAGTTTCTCATTATCTATTATTAATTCTGTCGCTATCAATTCCAATTTAGTCCACAGTTCCTGTACATAAGTGCTAGCTGTTTTGGTAATCCGGTTGGTGTCATTATTCAGGTAGGAGACAAGTATGAGGCGGAACTTGCAGATGGTTTGATGAAGCGTGGTAGGTTCAGCAGAGGTTTCCCAGTCAGTGGGCAGCAGCGAGGACGAGATGGCCAATCATTCAGAAGGTTTTAGACCCATTACAGTCGTCTGGTCAAGGGCTGAAGGAGGAAGCGTAGGAGTTGAGAGTTTGGGGTCCACGTTGGGGCCCGTGGCTGTGGAAGCTCTCGTACATGCAGTACTACATTGGGTCTCATCAGGCAGGACCAGAGTCAGGGGGGCAGGAGCACTCTTGAACTTCTTCCTGACAGTGATAATCGGTGCGCTTCTTTTTCTTTTCCTTTTTTGTGGTTGAGTGACAGACTTTTGGGGGGTTCTTATGTTGTATGGGGCTATGATGTGCCTCTGGTTCGTCCATACTGGTGGTATATGAACTTTGCACTGAGCTCATGTTGAGACAGGGCAGTTACAAAATCTGGGATGAAAGTGCGGGATGAAAAGCCAATTGGCAACAGTATGAGTTTGTGTTGGATGTCAAGAATTTGCGTTTCTCACTATGCTCGCCAGGGGGTGCTGCGAGAAGTCATATTCATCTTCCAATGTTTATATGTCCGGTTAGAGTTTATAACTAGGCAGCTGTGAAACTGCTACAGTATTCCTTATGCTAGCTGAGAATGCAATAATCAATCAGTCAACAATTTACAGACCTATATGTATCTTGTATATTAATATCGTCAAAATCGATTCAATATCTTTATACTAAGTAACAATAATCAAGTACCTACTGCTTCAGACACGTGGTCACCCAGCGACAACAGAGCAGGATGGCGTCAAACAAAGGAGAACTCCTGGAACAAAGGCCTTTATTCCTCACGGGGAAGAAGCAATGACGACTTGAAGCTTAATTTCATGATCAAAACAACTATAGTTAAGTTGCCAAAATATACAGTCTCTCTCCAAGGCTTCTCAATCAAATGCGCAGTTACAGAAATTAGCCATACTGAACAAAATGCAATATAAATCAATATTCTACAGTATAAAACAGCAAATATCAATTAGAAAATTCCACGAATATATTAACAATAGTCAGTCCTATGTAGGAGCAGCCATTTTGACGCCCGCTCTAACGTAAGCAAGAACAACAGAGCAAGTTAATTAAAAACGCTTCTAACTTCGATACTCCTACAAGATTTGACACAAAAGTATTATTATGAATGGACTCACCGTCAGACGAGGAGCCTGATGGACACTTTTACAGCCTAGAAACTCATGAATATTGTCTATTGCTTTCTTGGTGTTGTAATTTCTCCAAATTTCAACTAAAGAAACAGCACCATCTCCAGTTGTTGCTTCAGTTGCTTGCACAAATGTTCTGTGTAAATAATAGGCCTTAAAAGTAGTGATTATGCCTTGATCCATAGGCTGTAAAAGACTTGTTGTATTTGGAGGTAGAAAAATAACTTTCACGTTTTTACACAAATCAGAAAGTGCTGGTGGGTGCCATTGTATAAAATTAATAAAATTTTGAATGCAAGATTATTTTCTTCACAGTAGGCCTTAACTTTTGGACAAAAATAGCTGCACCACTCTTCAAATAAAGCTTTCGTGACCCAAGCTTTTCTATTAGAGCACCAAACAACAGGTAGGCTTGTTTATTATTAACGAAAGATCTGGGAGTTTCATTTCTATAGATAACCATGGGTTTTAATTTCAACTCACCTTCGGCATTGCCTCCCAATAAAAGTGTTATTCTATGTTTGGAAACTTTATAGCCTGGTTGAGCCTTTTCTTTTTTTGCTAGAAAGGTTTATTTTGGCATTCATTTCCAAAAAACCTTGCACTCGGAGTGCAAGGTTTTTGGAAATGTTTTTTCCTTGCACTTGGAGTGCAAGGAAATCAGGCGACAACTCAGCGTTGTTATGGGCCTTTATGAGAGCTTGAAGGACAGGGTGGATGCCCTCGAAGGAAATAAATTGAGGGGCCCATCAAGCTCTCAGCCGCCCACATCAACGCCAGAGCTTGCACTTGGTCATCAGGCAACACAGAGGCAGCCCCCTAGGCAGAATGCACTGGTCCCAAAGGAACTAGTAGTTGTTGGTGACTCTATTGTCAGGGAAGCGGGGAATATGCTTTGCAGAAAGGATAGGTGGAATAGGACCAGGGTATGTCTGCCAGGGGCAAAGGTTGATGACGTAGAGCGGATATCATCTTTTAAGGGCACAAAAGGTGATATAGTTGTACACGTTGGCACTAATGGTATTAAGAGTAGGAGACCGACAGAATTACTTAGCAAGTACAGGTCACTGTTTAAAAAAAGCCGTGAATTAGGGTTGAATTTGAAAGTGTCTGCAATTCTGCCCAGACACGATAGGAGGGAGTATATGATGAGAGCCTTGTCGATCAATTCGGCCCTGGAGGGATTGTGCAAGGCTCAAGGGGTAGAATTTTTTTTCAGCCTGGACTGTACTTGTTAACAAGAGAGATTGCTTCTACAGGGATGGGATACACTTAAATAGAAAGGGTGCAAGAATTTTTGCTGATGCTGTCAAGGCAGAGTTAGGTGGGTTGGAAAACTGCTAGTTGGGGGGGATACAAGGACTAATAGATTAACAGTAGCCACTGGCAGAGGTGGAAGTGATTCTTGCACTGCTTCTATTGAAATGAGCAGAAGCCTGAAAAACAAGATGCAGGATATTTCAGAGACTGCTGGGAGTCATTGCGGTACAAGTAAACACATGGGTTGTGTTAGGGTAGCCAAGAATAGAAACAGGTGCTTGTATACCTGCATGTACACCAATGCTAGGAGTTTGGTAAATAAATTTGATGAATTTGAGGTATTGCTCAAAACATCAAAAGCAGATATTGTTGGGATATCAGAGACGTGGTGTCACACAGATATAAGGAATGCAGAACTGGAATTTGGGGAATACAATGTGTATAGAAAGGATAGACAGGACAGGAGGGGAGGGGAGGAGGGGTTATGCTATTAGTTAAGAAACACAAAGTCCAAGGAAGTGAAGCCAGTCGACATCGATGGACAGGGCAGTGTCGAGTCAGTTTGGTGTGACATAAGCATAGGGAAATCAAAATTGAGAGTAGGAGTGTGCTATAGGCCTAATGACTCTGATGAGTATAATAAGATATTGTACAGGGAAATAGAGTGGGCCAGTAAATCAGAGAGTATTATAATGGGGGATTTTAATTTCCCAGATATTGACTGGAATTTGTGGGTTGGTCACTCGCACACTAGCAAGGCTTTTGTGGATTTATTGGATGATTGTTTTCTACATCAGCATGTTCGTGAGGCAACAAGAGGGAGCAATACTCTTGATCTGATTATCAGTAGTGATTCTTCATGCATTAAGAATCTGCAGATAAATGAACCACTAGGTGGCAGTGATCACAGTGTGTTGAAGTGGGATTTACTCAAGGAGGTAACTACCATCAGAGGTAAAGGGAAGGGTTTTTGTTTTCGTAAAGGCGACTATGATGGTCTGAGACAGTATTTAAATTCTATACAGTGGGACCAACTGATGATGTTACCAACAGCAAACTCAAAATGGGAAGCATTCAAGGAACTAACCTTGGAGGCTACCAGGCTTTACATACCAACTAAGAAATATTGTTCAAGGTTTAGGCCTAAATGGTTGTCAGATGAACTAATGAGACATGTGGCAGAGAAGAAAAATGCATGGGATACATACAAATTAATGGGTGACATGGAAGGAGATTAATGGGTGACATGAAAGGAGATTAGGCAGACTACGAAAAATCCTTGGCAAAGGATGCAAAGAAAAACAGCAAAGAGTTCTTTACCTATTTAAACTCAAGAAGGAAAGGGATGAATCAGATTGGTCCACTGGATATTGATGGTTCAACAGTTGAGGATCCTGCTCAGGTGGCTAACAATCTAAACGAGTATTTTGCATCTACATTCACGCATGAGGAGTTATTCAGGAAGGAGAATGATGTAGGTAAAGTAAACATTGGCAGTGAGCTGGATGATTTTGTAATAACTGAGAGGAAAGTGGAGGAGAGATTGTTGAGGATAAACATAAAAAAGGCACCTGGGGTGGATGGGATCTATCCAGTTATATTAAAGGAGGCAGCAAAGGAAGTAAGCAAACCCCTAGCCATAATTATGAGAGCTTCTTTGGACTCAGGGGAGGTACCCATAGACTGGAGATGTGCAAATGTAACCCCAATTCACAAAGGAGGATCAATGGCTGACACAAGTAATTATAGACCTGTTAGTTTAACTTCTGTTCCAGGTAAATTAATGGAGGCACTGGTTAAAGAAGCACTGCAGGATCATCTAGACAAGAATTCAGTTATAGCTCAGACACAGCATGGTTTTGTTAAGGGCAGGTCTTGCCTGACCAATTTGATTGGATACTATGATGTAGTCACAAAAGAACTGGATGCAGGGAATAACTTTGATATTATATATTTGGATCTTAGAAAGGCTTTTGATACTGTTGCACATGGAAGACTGCTGCACAAATTGGAGCAGTGTGGCATTGGAGGCAAATTGCTGCTAGGGATAAGGGGATGGTTGAATGGCAGAAGACAGAGAGTGGTAATCAATGGACACTGCTCAACGTGGACTAATGTTATTAGTGGAGTTCCTCAGGGTTCAGTGTTGGGTCCGTTGTTGTTTTCGGTGTTTATGAATGATATTGATGATGGGATATCAAGTTTAATGTCCAAGTTTGCAGATGATACAAAGGTTGGCAGGGTTGTTAAGGACACCACTGATGCTATGCTGCTGCAACAGGATCTGGAAAGGTTGAACAGATGGGCTGAGAGGTGGCAAATGAAGTTTAACATTGACAAATGTAAAGTACTACATATGGGAAACAGTAACCCCAGAGCAACGTATCAACTCTGCGGTATTACACTGACAGTGGTGGAGAATGAAAAGGACCTGGGGGTATTGTGCAGGCAGATATGTTCTCTGAGCAGTGCAGACGAGCTGCAAGAGTAGCTCATGGTGTCTTGTCAATGATATACAGGAATTTTTCTAGCAGGGATAAGGAGGTGATTATTCCCTTGTATAAGGCAATGGTTAGGCCACATCTTGAGTACTGTATACAGGTCTGGAGGCCTCATTTCAAGAAGGATGTAGAGCTGCTGGAACGGGTACAGAGAAGGGCAACAAGATTAGTGAATGGAACAAAGGGTTGCTCTTATGAAGAAAGGCTTAAGTTTTGCAAATTACAGAGTCTGGAGACTAGGCACCGGCGAGGTGATCTGATAGAGGTGTATAAGGCTTTGAATGGTTTGGGCATGCTCAATGCCAATGGGATTCTTCATCTTGCTCAGAATAATCAGGGCATAAATTCAAATTGAGGAAGGACGGATGTCGGATAGATGTGCGGAAATTTGCCTTTGTCCAGCGGGTGGTTGGTTGGTGGAACCGACTTCCATCACTTGTTGTTGAAGTTGATAGCCTAAACAAATTTAAGGCTCAACTGGACAGGTATTTCGAGCGAACGAAGGGGTGAAATGGGAGTGGTGTGTTTTTTTTTTTTTTTTGGCTGATGCTGAATAAACTTGCTTTCTTGCATCATATGCCTATGCTAATGCTAAAAAAGGCCTGTTTCATCAACATTAAATATTTGTTGATCTGTGTAGCTGCCATCATCAACAATTTTCTTTAAAATTTCGGGATATTTCGTGGCTGCATCTTTATCTGCACTTGCCGCTTCTCCAGTCAATGCAACATTATGCAGTTCTGTTCTTTTCTTAAAACGTTGAAACCAGCCTTTACTGGCAGTGAAATTTTCCTCCGTTTCTGCTTCAATCACTTTTTCTTTTGAAGAACTTGCTTGAACATTTTCTTCAGTTACTGCTCTACCTAAGTTTTCTATTGTTGACTTTTCCTTTAACATTGCAGAAATACTCAAGGCTTTTGTTTTTATTGTAATTGTGCTGATTGGAATTCTTTTTTGATTACAGTCGTCTATCCAAATGGCTAAAAGACATTCCATCTAAATCATTGTAACACTTCTATTTCTTGTGGTTTGTGCGCATGCTGATGATAAAGCAAGCCTACCTTTTTCCTTATATGCACTGGCTTTACTTAAAATTGTCTGAACCGTTGATTCAGGCATTCCAAATGTCGAGAAATTTGAATTTTACTATCACCATCTACAAATTTTTTTATGACTTCAATTTTTCATCTAACGTTATCATTTTTATTTTCTTTTTACCAGAGGCACTATCAAATACACTTTTCCTTTTATCCACAGTTAATAATTATGTAACATATAGAAATTAATGTAATTAATTAGTATGCATAATTAATGGCGGGAGATACACAAGAGTCTGCACGTTAACAAGGAACACAAGAACAACTGATCTGCATGAACGTAATAAATGCGGTGTGGCCAGTGTTGTCCTTCAGAGTGCATGTTAGAAAATATTTCAACTGTTGTAATAATACACGTTTTAAATAATCAGTTTCTTTTTATTTTCTTATGGTAGAAAAACAAACTAGCTTCCCACACTGTATCTTGCATTTGTTTTTGTTTATTTCTCAATGGAGAAGGTATGACGCAACGCGAAATAAACAGTAACTCCCTTTTGTGAACAGAGCACGTGCTCACTAAGAAAAGTGGTGTTTCTATAATGTTCTCTAATTTTATGCATATTTTAGCAGTGTATTTACATTCGTAGCTTAGTACTGACTTTTGTAGCATCACCAGCTTCAGTTAAATGTAAGTTGTATGTCTATGCAAATCAGTAAGCAAGATTTTGGTAGAGAATGAAAAGGACCTGGAGGTAATTGTGCAGGCAGATATGAAGTTCTCTGAGCAGTGCAGATGGGTTGCAAGAATAGCTCATGGTGTCTTATCAATGATATACAGGAATTTTTCTAACAGGGATAGGGAGGTGATTATTCCCTTGTATAAGGCAATGGTCAGGCCACACCTTGAGTACTATATACAGGTCTGGAGGCCTCATTTCAAGAAGGATGTAGAGCTGCTGGAATGAGTACAGAGAAGGGCAACAAGGTTAGTGAACAGAATGAAGGGTTGCTCTTACGAAGAAAGGCTTAAGTTTTGCAAATTAGTGTCTGGAGACTAGGCACCGGCGAGTTGATCTGATAGAGGTGTACAAAGCCTTGAATGGTTTGAGCATGCTCAATGCTGATGGGATACTGCCTCTTGCTCAGAATAATCACCTGAGAGGGCATAAATTCAAATTGAGGGAAAGACAGATGTAGGATAGATGTGCGGAAATTTGCCTTTAGCCAGCGGGTAGTTGGTTGGTGGAATAGACTTCCATCCCTTGTTGTGAAAGTTGATAGCCTAAATAAATTAAGGCTCAGGTGGACAGGTATTTCGAAAGAACGGAGGGGTGAAGGGGAAGGGTTTTTTTTTTTTTTTTTTTTTTTTGGCTGATGCTGCATAAACTTACTTTCTTGCATCATATGCTTCTACTAATGCTAATGTTATGTGTAATATGTTTTTGAATAGTAGTAGTAGTAGCGGCATGTGATGCAAGAAAGCAAGTGTATGAGCTTATGCAGCATCAGCCAGAAAAAATAAAATAAAAATCACACCATTGCCTCCAAATGCCTGTCCAGTTCCTCCTTAAATTTATTCAACCTATCAACTTCCACAACGACAGATGGAAGTTTGTTCCAACAATTAACCACCCGCTGGCTAAAGGCAAATTTCCGCACATCTATTCTACATCTGTCTTTTCTTAATTTGAATTTATGCCCTCTTAGGTTCATAATCTGAACAAGTGGAAGGATCCCATCAGAATTCAGCGTGCTCAACCCATTCAAGGCCTTATATACCTCAATCAGATCACTGCGCAGGTGCCTAGTCTCCAGCCACTGCAATTTGCAGAACTAAAGCCTCTCTTGATAAGAGGATCCCTTCATTCCCCTCACCAATCTTGTTGCCCTTCTCTGTACACACTCAAGTTGTTGTTATTGTTATTTGGTTTTTAGGAGCATTAGCAACTAAGGCCATATTGCTCCGGGATATGCGGTAGTCATTCCCTGAATGACCTTTCCGCATCCTCCGTATTTGGTGGTGACGGGCTCGAACCCCGGTCTAATCAAGAAGCGTGTGCTACGCACTGCTGCTCCTTCCCACCTGGCTACGGAGGCGCCTCCCACACACTCAAGTAAATCTACATCCTTCCTAAAATGAGGCCTCCAGACCTGTACGCAGTACTCAAGGCATGGCCTGACCATTGCCTTAAACAGAGGGATAATCACCTCCTTTTCCCTGCTAGCAAAATTCCTATATATCATTGACAAAACCCCATGACCTGCCCTGGCAGCCTGTCTGCATTGCTCAGAAAACTGCATATCTGACTGCACGATTACTCCCAGGTCTTTTTCATTTTCTACCACTTTAAGTGTAATACCACACAGTTGGTACGTTTCTCTGGGGTTACTTCTACCCATATGCAGTACTTTGCATTTGTCAAGGTTAAACTTCAGTTGCCACTTCTTAGCCCATCTGCCCAAAATTATTTAGATCCTGTTGCAGTAGCACGCTGCCATTACTGTCATTAACAACCCTGCCAACCTTTATATCATCTGCAAACTTCGACATTAAGCCTGATATACCTTCATCAATATCATTGATAAATATACAAAACAACAGTGGATCTAACACCGAACCCTGTGGGACTCCACTAATAACATTAGTCCACGAAGAGCAGCACCCATTGATTACCACCCTCTGTCTTCTCCCACTTAACCATCCTTTTATCCATTGTAGCAACTTACCCTTAATACCATTCTGCTCCAATTTGTACAATAGTCTTCCATGTGCAACAGTGTCAAAAGCTTTCCTGAAATCCAAATATATGATATCAAAATTATTTTTTGCATCCAGTTCCTTTATAACCACATCATAATATCCAATCAAATTTGTCAGACAAGACTCTCCCTTAACAAACCCATGCTGTGTCTGAATTATTGCTGCAGTCTTGTCTAGATGATCCTGCAATGCATCTTTAACCAGTGACTCCATTATTTTACCCGGAACAGAAGTTAAACTAACTGGTCTGTAATTACTCGTGTCACCCTATTTTGAGGGTCTGTTCCTGGTTGGAGCTCTCACTCATGTCTGCTGTCAGACATTAGTGGGAGCTCACAAATGCAAGAGTGAGAGAATGGCAAAGTCCACTGGCCGTTCTCTATCATGGCTGTCATGGTGAACACAGGCTTGTGAATGAATACAAGATTAATATGAAAGTCCATGTTGAGCAGAAGCTCTCTATCACAGCTGCCATGGTAGGGGCAAGTATGCAAGAATTGCAAAGGATCAGCGAATGTCCTTTTTCCACCAAAGTGCTCTGGCACATCTGGCATGGCTAACTAACTTAAATGAAACAAATTTTTTTAAAAAAAATGAACAAATTTTCTGGTTGAATGAATGAATATGAATGTCTGCAATAATTGTTATATGAGTATACAGGGTGTCTCAAAAATACACAGCATAACTTCAGGAATAAGTTCCTCATATGCAGACAATAAAAATATTTTATATCAACATAGTTCCGGAAATGCTTGGTTTCCGAGTTTTGAAGATCTGTCTATGACACTTAACTGTTCACATCACCTTAGTAATTGTTCAAAATGTCCACCTTCTACCTGAATACAGGCCTCACATCGATGTCTCATGGACTCGCGAAGACGATGCCAAATTCCTGGCATGTTTCGTATTGTCTCACAACCTGCCACAATTCGATTGCGGAGAGTTTCCACATCAGCTACCGGAGTCGAATACACCAATGACTTTAAATGGCCCCACAAGAAGAAATCTAGTGGGTTTAAATCAGTCATCGTGGAGGCCAGGCAGTTGGTCCACCCCTCTACTTTAGGAGTCATAGATCTTGGTCGTCCTCTGTCGGCAGCACAAGGTGTAAAAGTCCCATGTTCACAAAGGCAGCGATGGATACCTTCAAATGTTTTCGTGTCTGGACATCTTCGTTCTGGGAACTTTTCGTGGTACAAATGATGAGCCTCCAGAGCATTTCCATCTGCCAAACCATACATAAAGGGCATATCTGCTTGCTCCTGATTTGAGTACATGGTCGGAATGGAAAACCACCAGATTCTGTCAGTACCGTGTGATGAAGAAAATCACCTGTGGAAAATAAGACATTCTGGTTAATATCTTGGGAACCAAGCATTTCAGGAACTATGTTAATATAAAATATTTTTATTGTCTACATATAAAGAACTCATTCCTGAAGTTAGAAGTTATGCCGTGTATTTTTGAGACACCCTGTATATCCCTGTTATGTGAGTGAATGTTATCTGGGCAGAAACATATGTACATGTAACCTGCAAAAAAAAAAAAAAATTGTGTCCTGCCCTCATATTCAGAGTGCTGTGTCAAGTGAATATGATTAAATGTGTGACTGATGGGCAAAAGAGAATGTCAATTAACTGTCTAAATTGAAAATTGTCAGGGATGTCTCTCTGTTCCTTTAACTTCCTGTTTCCAGGGAGATACCTCCCTACCATCCTACTTCTTTACCTTCATCCCATAATAAACTATGACCCCTGCACTCCTTTTCCAATAAACTTCAAGTTTTTTTTTTTTTTTTTTTAAGTTCTCTGTGGTAAGCACAGGTGATGCCAGGGCTAGCCCCAGCCAGAGACTACCTACAGCCTATGCCTGACTTGCCTCCTTGCAGTAAAGGACAGGCAATAAGGAACCTTGGCTCTCCAAGGGCCCTGCAGCTAAGTAACTAGAGGAACAACAGACCGACACAACCCAACACTACACACAGACCACATAATAAAATTCAACTCTATAAAAATATAGTCCTTCCCTAACTATATTACTACACAATAAACTTAAACTCTCTGGTCTTTACAGATTTTTTACTGTGACATAAGCGTATATTAGGCAGACTTCGGAAAGAACCCTCCCTGGTGCTGCAGATCACATAACATTATATCCTTCCTGTATACATTGTTCACCCTACATTTAAATTCGGCATCAATGATGTCTGAATGACACCATGTCTCCAATATCCCTGTATTTGATGACATAATCAGGCCTTTAAATTCATCTACAATGCTCCTATCATTAGTGTACATGCAAGTATATATACACCTGTTCTTACTCTTAGTTACCTTAATACAATCCACATATTTAATTTTTCTGTGATGACACACACACAGCAGGGATTAAAATCCCTGACACCTTGCTTTCCAGGCTGCTGCATGTATCAGTAGAAGCAGTGCAAGATTCACTTTCAGTCTGCCTTTCGCTATAATAAATCTATTAGTCTGTGTATCCTCTCAAGCTAGCAGTTTTCCGATCCACCTATCACTACCTTGATAGCATCAGCAAATATCCTGCACTCCCATCTATTTAAGTGTATTCTGTCTCTGTAAAAAGTGTCTCCTTTTAACAAGCACAGACCACGCTGAGAAAAGCAGAATTCATTGGCAGTGCTCTCAACATGTACTCCCTCCTAACCAGTCTGGACAGAATTGTAGACACTTTCAAATTTAATCAATCCTAACTCATGATGTTTTCCCAACATTGTCCTGTACTTGTTAAGTAAGTACTCAGATCTCCTACTCTTAGCATTGGCAGAGCATAAGATGCAAGAAAGCAAGCTTATGCAGCATCGGCCAAAAAAAACCTCCCATTTCATCTCTCCATTCATTCCAAATGCCAGTCCAGCTCAGCTTTAAATATATTTAGGCTATCAACTTCTATAACAAAAGATGGAAGTCTGTTCCACCGATCAAATACCCACTGGCTAAAGACAAATTTCCGCACATCTATTCTACAACTGTCTTTCCTCAATTTAAATGCGCCTCCGTAGCCAGGTGGGAAGGAGCAGCAGTGCGTAGCACACGCTTCTTGATTAGACCGGGGTTCGAGCCCGTCACCACCAAATACGGAGGATGCGGAAAGGTCAGGGAATGACCACCGCATATTCCCGGAGCAATATGGCCTTAGTTGCTAATGCTCCTAAAAACCAAACAACAACAACAACATCAATTTGAATCTGTGCCCCCTCAGATTCTTAATCTGAGCAAGAGGAAGAATCTCATCATCATTCAGCTTGCTCAACCCATTCAAGGCCTTATACACACACCTCAATCAGATCACCTCACAGGTGCCTACTCTCCAGGTGCTCCAATTTGCAGAACTTAAGCCTTTCATGGTAAGAGCACCCCTTTGTTCCCCTCACCAATATTGTTGCCCTTCTTTGTACTCGTTCCAATAACTCTACATCCTTCTTACACAGTACACAGTACTCTAGGTGTGGCCTGACCATTGTCTTGTATAATGGGATAATCACCTTGTCCCTGCTTGCACCAATAAAATCAAAATCAATCAATCCCTGTCAACAAAATTCCTATATATCATTGCCAAGACTGCATGACCTGCTCTGGCAGCCTCTCTGCACTGCTCAGTAAACTTCATATTTCACTGCACAATTACCCCCAGGTCTTTTTCACTTTCCACTTCCCTGAGTGTAGTACCACACAGTTGGTGCATTTCTCTTTGGTTATTGCTACCCATATGCAGTACTTTTCATTTGTCAATGTTAAACTTCAGTTGCCACTTTTCAGCCCATTTGCCCAACTTATCTAGATCCAGCTGGAGTAGTATACTGTCTTTACCGTCATTAACAACCATGCCAAACTTTTTATTATCTGCAAACTTGGACATTAAACCTGATATACCTTCATCAATATCATTGATAAATATACAAAACAACAATGGGCCCAATGCCGAACCCTGGGGAACTCCACTAATAACATTTGTCCATGAAGAGCAGTGTCTGTTGATTACAACTCTCTGTCGTCTCCCACTGACCCATCCGTTTTTTCCATTGTAGCAACTTACCCTTAATGTCCATCCAAGTATATGATATTTAAATTATTTTTGACATTCAGTTCCTTTGTGACCACATCATAGTATCCCATCAAATTGGTCAAACAAGACCTCCCTTTAACAAACTCATGCTGTGTCATAACTATTACTGCAGTCTTGTCTAGATGATCCTGCAATGCTTCTTTAACTGGTGATTCCATTAATTTCCCCGGAACACAAGTTAAACTAAGAGATCTACAGATACCTGTGTCACCTTTTGAACCCCCTTTGTGGATTTGCAAACCTCCAGTCCATGGGGAGCTCCCCTGAGTCAAAGGAAGCTCTCATAATTATGGCTAAGGGTTTGCTTACTTTCTTTGCTGCCTCCTTTAATATAACTGGATAGATACTGTCCATCCCAGGTGCCTTTTTTATGTTTAACCTCAACAATTTCTCCTCCACTTTTCTCTCAGTTATTACAAAATCACTTAGCTCCCTGTTAGAGTTTGATAAACTTCTGGCACTCCCCTCATTGAATAAATCATCATGTATGAATGTAGATGCAAAATACTCATTCAGTTTATCAGCTATCTGAGCATGATCATTAATAGTCACCCCATCTATGTTAAGTTGTCTAATCTGATTCATTCCTTTCCTTCTACAGTTTACATAAGCAAAGAACTCTTTGCTGTTTTTCTTTGCATCCTTTGCCAAGGTTTTCTCGTAATCTGCCTTCGCCTGCCTAACCTTCTTTGTGATTTTATTACAGACTAGTTTATATCTGCCATAGGCTTCTGGGTCACCTGATGCTTTATATGCATCCCATACATTTTTCTTCTCTGTTACAAGCCTCATTAGTTCAGCTGACATTCATTTAGGCCTAAATCTTGAACAGTATTTCTTAATTGGAATGAAAAGCCTAGTAACTTCCAAGATTAAGTCCCTGAAGGCTTCCCATTTAGAATTCAACTTTGGTAACATCGTCAGTTGATCCCACTGTACAGAATTTAAAAACTGTCTGAGACCTCTGTAGTCACCTTTACGAAAGCAAAAGCCCTTCCCTTTAGCCTTGATGGTAGTTACATCATTAAGTAATTCCCATATCAGTACATTGTGATCACTGTCACCCAGTAGTTACTTTATCTGCAAATCCTTAATGCATGAATAATCACTGCTGATAATCAGATCAAGTCTATTACTCACTCTGGTTGTCTCTTGAACATGTTACTGTAGAAAACAGTCATCCGATAAATCCCCACAAAAGTCTTGCTAGTGTGCGAGTGACCAATCCACAAGTTCCAGTCAATAACTGGAAAGTTAAAATCCCAGATCCAATGCAATTTTCAGGGCAGAGCCGGCCCTGATCCAATGTAATTTCTTCTCTGCCACAAGTTTCATTAATTCATCTGACATCCATTTAGGCGTAAACCTTGAACAGTATTTCTTAGTTGGCATGAAAAGCCCAGTAGATTCCAAGATTAATTCCTTGAATGCTTCTTATTTAGAATTTGCTGTTAGTAACATCATCAGTTGGTCCCACTGTATAGAATTTAAAAAATCTGAGACCACTGTAATTGCCTTTACGAAAGCAAAAACCCTTGCCTTTACCCCTGATGGTAGTTAAATCTTTAAGTAAATCCCACATCGATACACTGTGATCACTGCCACCTAGTGGTTCCTTTATCTGTAAATTCTTAATGCATGAATAATCACTGCTGATAATCGGATCAAGTCTATTACTCACTCTGGTTGTCTCTTGAACATGTTACTGTAGAAAACGGTCATCTGATAAATCCCCACAAAAGTCTTACTAGTGTGCGAGTGACCAACCCACGAGTTCCAGTCAGTAACTGGAAAGTTAAAATCCCACATTATAAGACATTCTGATTTACTGGCCTACTCTATTTCTCTGCACAATTGCTCATTATACTCATCAGATGTGATATACTTATGTCACACCAAATAGACTCAACGTTACATTGTCCACCAACATCAATTGGATACACTTCCTTAGATTTTGTGTTTCTTCGCTAACAGCATAACCCTTCCTGTCCTGGCTATCCTTTCTATACACATTGTACTCCCCAAATTCCAATTCTGCACTGCTTATATCTGTGTGACACCATGTCTCTGATATCCCAACAATATCTGCCTTTGATGTCTTGAGTAGCACTTCAAGCTCATCAAATTTATTACCTATACTCCTAGCATTGGTGTACATGCCAGTATACATGCACCTATTTCTACTCTTTGTTACCCTAACACAGCCCATGTATTTATTTGGACTCCCAGCAGTCCTGGAAATCTCCATTGCCTTGCTTTCCAGGCTGCTGCTCATTCTAATAAAAGCAGTGCAAGAATCACTTTTGCCTATGCCTGCGGCCACTGTTCACCTTTTAGTCTGTGTATCCCCCAAGTTAGCACCCTTTCTATTTAAGTGTACCCTATCCCTCTAGAAGCGGTCTTTCCTGTTAACGAGCACAGACCAGGCTGAAAAAAATTCTACTTCTTAATATCATTAATGCCAATGTGTACAACAGTATCAACTTTTGTGCCCTTAAAACATGACATCTGCTCTACATCATCTACGTTTAGCAGACATATCACCTAGCTAGATATACCCTGGTCTTATTCCACCTATCTGTCTTGCACATATTTCCTTTTTCCCTGACAAAATTTACAAATAATAACCTCCTGTACAGGTAGTTACTGGTAAATGGAAAACTGTTAAGAGAGAAATGCCACATAGACAAATGACCTATGAGAAAAATTGACAATACTGTAGCAATATACTGAAATTACAGAATTTGGAACTACACCTTCTAAAGAAATGAATGCAGATTATATTAGTAGAATTTCAAAAAATGGCAACTCTGGAAATAGCAATTGCAGGTTTTGAGGTTTTCCAGTTTGGGACAATACTCTCTCTCTCTCTCTCTCTCTCTCTCTCTCTCTCTCTCTCTCTCTCTCTCAGGGTAATTCAGAATTTTTTGTTTTTTGGCTGGTGCAGCATAAGCCTCAGGCTTCCTTGTACCATATTTCTAATAATAAATCTCAGCAAGCATGAATTATGAAATTAAATGTTGAAATCGAAGGTGTAAACAGAGGGTCAGTAGCTCACCCAGTCAGCAGTGTTGGGTGTCTAGTTTTTGCCCATTTATGTGATTCACTTATTATTTATTAGCTGTGTATTTTATTCCTACTCATTACTTTATCCCATTTAGCTTGGTTGAAACTTGGAAACAAGCACAAATCAAAAAACCTAAGCACTTTGAAATTGCCTAGCAAGTACAGAAAAAATTACTTTGATAACGTTCTGTTCAAAAAAAAGTGTTGATCATCATTTGCCGTATGACTAATAAATAAATTTTCTGTTTATACTCTGGGACGACCAAACGGTCAGAGGAGTTCACAAGATAGAGAGAATACAAGAAACAGCACCGTATTATTCAGCCTTCTGCCCATGTTTCTCGATCATAAGCTTCTCATTCCCATATATATTTACCAACAATATATCTTGCATATGGTAGATGACTTTCATCAACCGGTGAAATACCACCACTTTGCTTATTGGAGGGTTGAAGTGGTGAAACCCATGTTTAGTCTCTAGAGCAAAGTTTCCGGCATCCCCCTCCCCCCACACTTCTCCTTCAACCCATGCACGGTACCAAGTACTATAGGTTTTGATACCTTTCGTGTTTGGGGTTTTCATAAAAAAAAATAATAAATAAAAATTAATCACAAAAAAAAAAGTGTTTTTAGCCTACTCTTTGAGGAGTAGACTACAGACATGTTATCCAGTTATTCTGGTTTAGTCTTTCTAGTTGGCACAACTGATCACAGCATTAAATACTGTATGCTACAAGAAAGGGCTATGACTTTGGGACAGAGAGAGAGAGAAGAGACTGCGTAGCATTTATTTATTTAAAAATCACTTTCTTATTCCCATGTAATCTTGTAATGGTTTTAGAAATAAATTTGATAATTCTGGCTTGCTTATCCATTACTGTTCAATACACAAATGAGCCCATTTTATGTTTGGCAGTCAGTCAGTAGACTCTGTTCCAAATTATAAGATTAGAGCCCCTGTATCAAGTGGAAGTCCATTAACTGCAAGATATATGATGTGCTCATCTCTACATTAAACATACGGTGGAAGAGCAAGTTGGTAAACATATTTCTAAAGGCACTGAGTTAAATATTATTTAACTTAAATATAATTGTATTAGGAAACCCACAACTGAGAAAAGTTTCAGATGGGTGGGGGATCTGAATCTTAAAAATGTCCAGTTTTTGGACAGCCAGATTTTGGCCATTCTACCAATATACTGTATTTCAGAATTTCAGACTGATTTAATAGTTCACTTGGATCTTTTTGAAATATTCAATTTAACTCTACAGTGACAACATGATAAAATTTACATAAGCGGTAATGCAATCAATATGACCTCAAATTTAAATTAAAAACAGAAACAAAATTAATTTAATACTTTTATTATGTCAAACAGACAAAACAAGCATAAGCTATTTAAAATTGACAAATGCAAGGTAATGCACATGGGTAGCACTAATCCCCGAGTACCTTATCAACTGTGTGGTACTACATTCAGAGTAGTGGAGACGAAAAAGATCTGGGGGTAAATGTGCAGTCAGACATGAAATTCTCTGAGCAATATACACATGCTGCCAAGGCAGCTCATGGGGTTTTGTCAATGATATACAGAAACTTTGCTAGCAGAAATAAGGAGGTGATTATCACTTTGTATAAGGCCATGGTTAAGCCACATCTTGAGTACATACTCATTGAGGTCTACTAGGACTAATTTAAGTGTTTAAAACCTTCAATGAATTGAGTAAGCTGAATGTTAATGGTATTCTTCCACTTGCTGAGACTACACACAAGAGGGAGCATAAATCCAAGTTGAGGAAGGATGGTTGCTGATTAGATGGAAGTTTGCTTTCAGCCTGTTGGAACAGGCTTCCTTCTGTTGTGGAAGTGGATGGGTTGAATAAATTCAAAGAAGAACTAGACAAATTCATGGAGATTATGGTGGGTGAATGGGTGTTTTTTTTTTTTTTCTTCTTTTTTGTGATTGAAGCTATATAAGCTTGCTTTCTTGCATCATTTGCCATTACTATTATTACTACTATTTTATGAACATCTATCACATTGAAGTTTGGAATGTACGGGACATATAAAATTTTCACATCTGCTACAGTGGTATTACAGTGGTACCCATGGACTGGAGATGTGCAAATGTGACTCCAATTCACAAAGGAGGATCAAAGGGCGACACAAGTAATTATAGACCTGTTAGTTTAACTTCTGTTCCTGGAAAATTAATGGAGGTACTGGTTAAAGAAGCATTGCAGGATCATCTAGACAAGACTTCAGTTATAGCTCAGACAAAGCATGGGTTTGTTAAGGGGAAGTCTTGCCTGACCAATTTGATTGGATACTATGATGCAGTCACAAAGGAACTGGATGCAGGGAATAACTTTGAAGTTATATACTTGGATCTTAGAAAGGCTTCTGATACTGTTGCACATGGAAGACTGCTGAACAAATTGGAGCAGTGTGGCATTGGAGGCAAATTGCTGCTATGGATAAAGGGGTGGTTGAGGGGGGGAAGACAGAGAGTAGTAATCAATGGACACTGCTCATCGTGGACTAATGTTATTAGTGGAGTCCCTCAGGGTTCAGTATTGGGTCCATTATTGTTTTCTGTATTTATAAATGATATTGATGATGGTATATCAAGCTTAATGTCCAAGTTTGCAGACGATATGAAGGTTGGCAGCGTTGTCAAGGACACTACTGACACTATGCTACTGCAACAGGATCTGGAAAGGTTGAGCAGATGGGCTGAGAGGTGGCAAATGAAGTTTAACATTGACAAATGTAAAGTACTACATATGGGGAAACAGCAACCCCAGAGCAACATATCAACTCTGTGGTACTACACTGACAGTGGTAGAGAATGAAAGGGACCTGGGGGTGGTTGTGCAGGCAGATATGAAGTTTTCTGAGCAGTGCAGATGGGCTGCAAGAGTAGCTCATGGTGTATTGTCGATGATATATAGGAATTTTTCTAGCAGGGATAAGGAGGTAATTATTCCATTTTATAAGGCAATGGTCAGACCACACCTAGAGTACTGTGTACAGGTCTGGAGGCCTCATTTCAAGAAGGATGTAGAGATGCTGGAACGAGTACAGAGAAGGGCAACAAGATTAGTGAATGGAACAAAGGGTTGCTCTTACGAAGAAAGGCTTAAGTTTTGCAAATTACAGTGTCTGGAGACTAGGCACCGGCAAGGTGATCTGATAGAGGTGTATAAAGCCTTGAATGGTTTGAGCATGCTCGATGCTGATGGGATTCTTCCTCTTGCTCAGAATAAACACCTGAGAGGGCATAAATTCAAATTGAGAAAAGACAGATGTAGGATAGATGTGAGGAAATTTGCCTTTAGCCAGCGGGTGGTTGGTTGGTGGAATAGACTTCCATCCCTTGTCGTGGAAGTTGATAGCCTAAATAAGTTTAAGGCTCAGCTGGACAGGTATTTCGAACGAACAGAGGGGTGAAGTGGAAGTGGTTATTTTTTATTCATTTGTGTTTTTTTTTTTTTTTTTTTTGGCTGATGCTGCATAAGCTTGCTTTCTTGCATCAAATGCCTCTACTAATGCTAATTATATTTTCTATCTTTTGATCTTTCACAAAGAAAACAACAGCTTCTTTGCTTGGGTCCTGTTTATTGAATGTGTGATGTTGAACATGTGGTGTGTGTGTGTAAATAACACATAAATTAACTGCAATCTTTATAGATTTTGGTACCTGAAGCAGGAAATATCTCAGCGCTGCATAAGGTTGTATTAGGAATTTTGATCTGGCATTTTTATTAATTCCTGGTCCACTTTTTATTTTTGGAAGGAATGTTAAAATGTTGCTCTGTTCTTGTGGAAATTTTCCCATTTATTAACTAAATATGCCAGTCTTTTCCTATATTTTTCTCTTTCTGAGAGTACAGTATAGTGAACTCTCGCTCATATTCTGAGCTCTCATTGTATTCTTCCTAATTATCTTCCTCTACACAGCTATATCAGTACTCTCACTTTCATCAGAATTAACTCCTGTAACTTGGTGAATAAGAGAAATAATTTCATCACAGAAACTACTGAAGTACATGGTTTCAGCACGCTTTCACGAAACATAATCTCAATTTCAGTTCCAGATTCGAATTTGAAGTTTTGCTTTTGGTTTTGAAATTTCATGTGACTATTCTTAATTAGCTGGATATCGTCATTCTTTTCTCTCTCTCACACAGAGTAACTCAGAAATTGAAAATTTTTTTTGTCTGGTACAGCATAAGCCTGAGGCTTCCTTGTGCTATGTGGCTAATAATAATCTAATGAAATTTTCAGAAGTGGTAATATGGGATCAATAGATTGATATAAATCAAAAAATATTTCAAATATTAGCCCCAAGTAAATCTAATTTGCATACATTTTAAATTATAGTTTAATAAAAGTACGACAAGCCCTCGTTATAACGTGGTTTGCTCTGTGCCTGATTCGCTATAATGCTGTTCTTATATTATAAGCCTATATTATATCTCACTTTATCACTGTCACAACTCACTATAATGCTCTTTTATCAGCATACAGATTAAATTTTTGGAATGTTTAATGAAAACATTTCATCTGACATAGTCAATAGCTTGAAAAAGAATAGCAAAACAGTATTAAAAAGTTTCCCACTCCGACTTAAGAAAAGTCTCCCACGCTAATTTAATCGCAGTACCGTGGCTTGTTACGTAGTTCCAAGATCAACATTTTAAAAAATGATCAAGTATATATGCTTGTAATATTTGCGTTATATGCATTTATCCAAAGTCTAGTCATCACTCAGTACAGTGTTAGGTAACGGACAGTTTACTTGAACATTGTATAATAATTAATGCAACGCAGTTACATTTTCAAAGATAAATAATGGCACATAAGAATTAAAAAGCACCGTCTGGATGTGGTACGATACCTACTAAGGTAAGAAAAAGACTGAATTTAAAAATTAAATTATATGTTTTGAAGCAAATCGATTCCGTTCAACGACGAGTATATGTGTGCAGTCATTCAGGACCGGCAGATTCAACTGTAAGAACAATTATAAAAAATAAAGAATTAATTTTGGCAGCGGGAAAGAGAGCTGTTCCACTGCAAACAACTAAATTGGTTATGGCTAGGCAGACTATTATAATTGAAATGGAGAGACTTCTAAATAATTATATTGAAGATAGTATCCAACACACAATTCCACTAAGTTAAATATTAAATAACAAACGATTAGTGTATATGATGATCTGAAGAAAGTTCCCCTTAAAAAAAAAAAAAAAAACGTAGCCCCATTTAAAGCTAGTAAGGGCTGGTTCGATAGATTTAAAATTCAGGGAGAAGCCGTAAGCACAGATCAAGAAGGAGTCGAAACTTTCAAAAAGGAACTTCTTAAAATTATTTTAGATAAGTGTTACACTTCTCAACTAGTTTTTAACATAGATGAAACAGGACTTTTTTGGAAACGAATGCCTAAAAGAAGTTTCATATTGAAAGAAGAAAAAAACATGCCACGCTTCAAAGCAGCAAAGGATCAGTTGACTTTATTGTTGAGTGGTAATGCTGCAGGGGATTTTAAAGTAAAACCCCTTTAAGTTTACTAGGAAGAGGGCCAAAGTACAACCCAGAACTGACCAAAGATATGAAAACTCAACAGCCCAGGGCCATCGGATTAATAAATTCATGATTTTAATTGGCATTTTAATTTTGATACATAATATAGTTACTTACCACATAACTATATACACATGTAACGGAGAATATTTTATATGTACAGATTTTTAATATTAAATATTTTGACCCACATTTGGCATCTTTTCACTACCATTTATTATTTGTGAGTTGGGGTGATACAGACTGCGTTACATATATTAAATACATATGTAACGCAGTTAACATATGTATTTAACTGCATTAAATACATATGTTACATTATGAAAATATGGTGCTCACTTCGAGCTGATTCATTTAGTGCTCTGTTTTTCCGGAACGAATTATCAGCGTTAAGTGAGGGTCACCTGTGTATAAAGGGGCAATTATATCATTTTCCTGCTTATTTCATCCGAATTTTCACATTGATCCCCACATTACCACTGTAGGGCTGATAATTAAAAAAAGAAACACTGGCTAAAATTTAGTGACATAAATAAATACCTCTGGTGTGACATCGGTCTTTCTGATAGTTTCTGCTAGAATTACTGTGTACTTATGTTCTGCTGCTAAATCTATATATGATTTCATTTCCCAACATCTCATATGAGTATTCTGTATTATTATTGGGTGTGTGTTCTTCTCACACTCTTCTTTTGCCCTGCAAGAAGGAAGAAGAAGGTAAAAAGATCTATTTAAATAAGTAGGGTATAATATGAAGGTCCAATTTCCTTAGTGTTTATCCATTAATAAAATAGTAAATATATATTTATTGTTTTCCAAGGTGGCTTAAAGTAAACTATTGTTTTGAACTACTACTATTGTTTAAAACAGGGATGGCTGACCCATGGTACATGTGCCACTGGTGGTTCACTTCCTGATGTGAAAAATATAACATAAAAAATTATACAACCAGTTTGAAAAATCGGAAATTATGTAAAACACACATAGCAGAGCTTCCCAAAGTGGCATTTCAGGTCTCTAAGGGTACCAGCAGTTTTTGACATCATATCAGCATTGTTTTCAGAGTCTTATTTCCTCTCAACTGCGTATATTCATATAATTGATTGAATAAAATGATGATTAATACACTTACAACATTTATTTCTTCACACCAATTTTCAACATTTATTTCTTTCTCTTTGAGAGCTAATAAACTGAACTAGTGAATTTTAAATAGCATTAGTTAAGCTTCAGCCTGGTAATGCACAATTCTCTCTCTCTCTCTCTCTCTCTCTCTCTCTCTCTCTCTCTCTCACACACACACACACACATGTATGTTTCTGGCCTGAAACAAAGGAAGTTGCATACTACTTTCCATCAACTTAGAGATAAAAAACAAAATGGACGAGGTGTCAAATTATTTTTGGCATGTGCATACATGTTTAAATCCCACTTTATTATCAAAAATTATAACCTAGATTTTGGCCTAACAGGAACTTCATTTAACCTTGTATTATCATGCAGGATCGATTCAACCTTGCATGACTAACAGTGATTTGTGCTTCACCTATTCCATCATACAGCTGACATTCCTAGTTCTTTTTGTTAAAAATAGTTATTTTGAATTGGTAGCAGAAAATTCTAAAAATGTCTGTTAACTATCACATGGTAAGTAAAAATTCATGATTAAGTTAAACTTCATTATGACATGTCATTTAGAGATATTGGTAGTAATTTTGCTTTACTGCCATGCACTTAACTGCAAACAGTAATGCTCTCTGGCTTGTGATATGGATGCATTGTCTGGAATCAAATTGTTTGCATGCACTTCATATTTCATGCAGCAAGTGCTGCTTGTTAGTGACATGCTCTCCTTGAATCAAAGCATAGGTTGAAGGGCACCATTTTTAAATTTTCATTTCCTCTCTTACAGATCTAAAGTGAGTTTTTTAATTTTTAAAAAATCGATTAAAAATATGTTTTTCATACAGAATATCGATGTTTTTCATAGTTGTGTTCAGTAAATGTTGAAATTATAGTGCCATCAAAAATCTTAACAATTTTGAATTATTTCCTGCTGATTTTTCAAAATTTTATGAGCACAGAGGAATTTTGCATTTTCATGCAACCAATACGGAATTAATAACTCATACTTTACTGCATTTTAGTTTTAATTTAGTGAAAGTAAGTAGGGATGCTAATGAACTTCCAACATCAGTTCTGTGTAGACAAATGTTTATTCATTAACCTATACTAAATTTATTTTATAAACAAAAGTACTGTAGCTTCTTTTTTATTACAGGTGCTTAGCATAAAATTCCTTCACACAGTTATCAAAAATATTAGATGGCAGGCTGGGGGGGGGGGGGTAATGAATCTGGTAACTTCTGGGTTTGGCCCTACATTGGCCACAATGTATTTTCAATAAAATGTGCTATGCAGAAAAAAAGAAAAAAGTGTTGCCATCCCTGGTTTAAAATATTGAAGAGTTTACTTTCATTTTTGAAAGTAAATCATGAATAAATTTCATGATACCTACTGAGGATGAAACTATCAGCTTTTACCCATCATGTCTTGACTGTGCAATTACATCCTTGATACTTTCTCTAGGTAACCATTTTTTTTCTGTAGTTGAGAAAAAGAGTTCAATACTTGTATATAACACCAACCAAGAATAAAACTATACACCAAACATTTTATAAAATTGTACTTTCCTTTTTTTTTTTTAATTGATACTACATAAGCTTACTTCTTTGCATCATTTTTCTGATAATAATACACCATAATGAAAATATACAAATAAAGCAACTCTCTATTGCAAGGTTGCTTCAATAAACTGTTGGCTGCTTGGGATTTCAGAAATTACAGATTAGAGTTACATCTACAGTAATACTTTATTTTGAATGAAACTGAAACTATTGGTAAAATATGTAGAAACTATAAATTTCAAAATTTCTACCTTAAGTATGCAGTAGATATATAAAAATTTTATATAATAAAGAATACATTTATCAAAAGAATCGTTATTTATATAAATAAATTCTACTCCACTTTTCTAATATACATACAGAAGTAGTAACTTATGTATTAGTTTAAATATATACTTTAAAATCAATAATAAATAATTATCATTAATAAAATTATGTAAAAATATTTTGTGAGAGAGTGAGGGTATAGTAGATAAAACTAATTATTTTTAAAATATTGGTACATAAATTTTCCTAACATCAAAATTCAACTTTATTGCAATCAAAAATAAATGGGTACCACAGTTATTTAAAAAAAAATAATAAAAAAAAAAATCCAAAAGAAGGAAAAACATAGTAAAGGATGTGATAATGAATTCTTTTGTCACATCTTTCAAAATTTTCATATTTTTCTTCAAGTGAATGCTTCGATAGCTGTACTTGCAATCAAAAATTTTAAATGGCTATAATACCATTTCATATTTTGCGATAAAGCTGTTTCTTTATTTGTAAACCAGTAATAGCCATATAGCGCAAGAAAGCCGTAAGCTTTTGCTGCACTGTCCAAAAAAAAAAAAAAAAGGGTGGATAAGAAAATACAAATTATTTGCTTCCCTCCTCAGATATCCAATTGACCTCTGAATTTATTCAAACTGTCAGCCTCAACTACTTACAGAGGCAACCTGTGCCAGCAATCAACAACTTACTGGCTAAAAGAAAACTTCTTACAATCTGGTCCAAACCTCTTTTCCTATAATTTGAATTTATGCCCCCCCTAGTTCTGGTATTCTTTATAACAGTAAAAATTCTACCTTCATTCGTTTTACTAACCCCTCTCAGAGCCTTATAAACATCAATCAGGTCACCTCTTAGGTGCCTGTTTGTCAAGCTCTGTGAGCTTGACAAACAGGCACCCGGAGTCTCCTCTTATGCTGGCCCTTTTGCTGAACTCACCATGCAAGTTGCTTGTCTTTGGACCCTTTCAAGAAGCTCAATGTCTTCTTCTTCCTTCTGTCTTCTGCCTTCAAGAAACTAACCTAACGCCACAAATAAACACAGCAGTAAACCACTACGGTACCTATAGACAAGACCGAAGATTTTCCGGAGGAGCTCATGGTGGAGTTGCAATCTTAATTGATTCCAAAATTCCGTGTAAACGCCTCCAACTACAAACTCTCTTGGAAGCAGTTGCAGTTCGAGTCTCAATACATTTTACTTTCTCGTTGGTCTCACTCTACCTTCCCCCAAATCAAGAATTTTCATATTCAGATTTGGAAGCGTTAGTAACCCAGCTTCCACCTCCGGTCTGCATCATGGGAGATTTAAATAGTCACCATCCCATGTGGGGATCCCGTCATCAAGACAAACGTGTTAAATTGATTGAGAAATTACTGGAAGAGCAAAATCTCTCTCTCCTTAATACTGGTACTGAGACATACATCCATTTGCCCACTGGAACAGCCTCTGCAATTGACGTATCCATATGTTCACCTGTCCTATACCCATTGATTGAATGGTCAATATTGAAGAATCCACTAAATAGCGACCATTTTCCTGTGGTCTGCAAAATACTAACAAATGATGTTGCACATCACGATGGCCAAAAAAGATGGAGATTCCATAAAGCTGACTGAACTAAATATAAAACAATTGCAGCAATAGATGAACAAATAATCACCACTCAGCCCATAGACAATGCTACAGCTCATGTCACAAACCAAATTTTAATAGCAGCTGAAGCTACAGTTCCTCGGTCATCTGGAAAATGCCATAAACATGACACAGCATGGTGGACTGAAGAATGCAGTATGGCCAAAAGAGAGAAGAACAAAGCTTGGAATCTCTTCCGA